>NC_055974.1:20015179-20017679 GCF_018492685.1 Alosa sapidissima
CACACTCATCCTCTCCTCTCTTCTATCTCTCCATATCATACCTACCCTCCTGACATCTCATTGTATCTCACCATTCTCTCTCTCTCTCTCTCTCTCTCTCTCTCTATTTTCCCCTTTTACTTCCCTCTCTTTTTCATCTTAACCATCACTGGAACGGTCTCTGTGTCTCTTCGTGGCTGTCACTGGAAAATACAGGAGCGAGTTAGGGCAAGCAGACATGTCTTTAGGCTTAGGCAATGGTAGCATGGAGATAAAAGAATAACACACACACACACATACACACATAGAGAGAGAGAGAGAGAGAGAGAGAGAGATTCACATACACACCCTTCTGGTAGTTAATACCCTTCAAATGGATACAGTTTGGAGACCTCCACCCTGTCTTTACAAAGATAAATGACGAATAGTGCACAGGCACAGACATGTAGGCACACACACACACACACACACACACACACACACACAGAACCAAACAAATGTACATACACGTGGCACGCACACACTCATACCCAAACTAAAATGCTGTGCTGTTTCGGTATGTGTTAAACAGAGGCTCTACAGTGTTGGTCTGGTCCAGAGAGAAGATTAAAAGCTTCTAAAAATACTAGACTATAAAATCCTGTAAGAGAGGGGAGAACCTTGTTTACATACCACCTTTCCCATCTATAGTATTAAACTTCTACAGAATATGAAATATGAGCAAAGCTTTCATGTTGTGTTTGTGTGCTTGAGTGGTTGTGTTACAGTGATATCATTTTTGGGAATGCCCCTGTTAATATAGTATTTCTAAAAGCACTTTCGCATGGGAATCTCTGCAATATTCATTTTCGAGTATATCTGACACGGGTAAAATGGCATAACTTTTGTTTACGTAAGGCTCATGTAAATTGTAAACACAGATGTAAACAGGCACATAAACACACACACAGAGGCCTTGCCTGTTTGTGTCTGGGTGGACGCCAAAAGCCTGTGGTTTATACAGTCTCTACACGCACCACATTTTCCACGGCTGTAAATCCAAGACTTTGAAAAACCTGCGTCGAAAAATGGAGATGAAACTTGAACAAGGCCTTCCGCCACAATGACAAACTTCTTCCAGCCCTCCAAAATAGCGCTCTCCCTCCCTACCTCCCCCCCCCCCCCCTCTCTCTCTCACTGTCTGTCTCTCTCACCCATCTACGTGGTGACATCTCGATTGATTGACAGTCCAGAATTGGAGGCTGTTTGGATATAGAACCTGGGCCAAACCACCAGGGTCAAGTACAGAACCCATCTGTATCATTTCTCTGCCTTTATGGACGTCCGAGTTTATTATTACCGAGTTATTTAAGGCCGGCAGACAGCCTCGGAAAGAGAGGAAGAGAGAGAGAGAGAGGAAGAGAGAGAGATGGATGTCGAGGACAGGACAAGAAATGTTTGGAGGCATGTTCTGGACTGGAGTGGCCCGTCTTTAAAGACGTCTGTCCTCTCCGGCTGGGAGTGTGTCGTGATTGATGACAGTTTGTGTGTGTGTGTGTGTGTGTGTGTGTGTGAGCCCGTGCATTTGTGAGTATTTTTGTGAATTTGTGGAACTATATTTCCCCCTGCCTGTAGTCTGTGTGTGTGATTATCTCTGTATTTAACATGTCCCTGTATGTGTGTGTGTGTGTGTGTGTGTTTGTGTTTATCTCCATATTTAATATGCCCCTGTGTGTGTGTATGTGTGTGTGTGTTTATCTCTGTATTTACCATGTTTCTCTGTATCTGTGTTCTGTGCAGTCCGAGTACCGTAACTCGGTGGCGGTGTGGGATCGGCGTGACGATCGTGAGCGGGACCGCGAGCGGTGGCCGCGGCAGTGCAGCGTGTCCCTGCCGGACGGCTCGTGCTGCTGTCTGCTGCTCCAGCCGGGCGTCCCTGTCCGACAGCTGCTCCTGGAGCTCTGCCAGAGACAACAGCTCAACCTCGCCGCCGTCGACCTCTTCCTCATCGGCGGGGAGAAGGTGGGACGAAGCGCACCGCGCTTGACACCACTTAACACTTTCGTTTCCTTCTTTCTGTCTTTCTTTGTTTATTTGTGTCTTTTTTTTTTTTTTTCTATCACTCTTTTCTTTTTCCTTATATCTATCTTTCTCTTTTTCATTTTCTTTCTCTCTCTCTCTCTCTCTCTCTATCTTTCCTTCTTCCTAGCTTTCTTTTTTCTTCCCAATGTGTCTTTCTATCTATTTACCTTTCTCTATCTGTCCTCTAGGTCTCAGATACAGATGCTGCTAGTGGTAGGTCATGTGTAGTTAGAGTCATGTTGTTGTGTTCTTCTTTTAGCCACTGGTGCTGGACCAGGATAGCATCACGCTCTGCTCTCGAGACCTGCGGCTGGAGAAACGCACTTTATTCAGGTAACTGTGTGTGTGTCTGTCTGTCTGTGTCTGCGTTTTCATTTTAACCCTTAGAACCCGATTGACGCAAAGTGCGTCAAAAAACACACCCTTTCTCCTCTGTTACATTGCTCCGGATCTGTTCATC
>NC_055974.1:20022679-20035179 GCF_018492685.1 Alosa sapidissima
TTAGGGGTAAAGGTGGCACCTACGCCTCCATATGTAGAGGCTACCAATTACTGCTGATACAGAGCAATATCTTGTCAGTTTTTTGGCCTTGTTCTTATGTAGTCCGCAGATCTGCAGGCCTCGTACACACAACTTGTGCACATGGACTAAACTACCAAAAATGAGGGCAATGATTTTACAGGGGTAGCCAGTTATTGAAAACATTGTACCATGATTGGTATTTCAACAGTTTTGAAGCATAGTAGGTGTCCATGTAAGCATCGAAAGAGCAACCAATTTCTATTATTGTAACGGCTTTGGTGTGTTCATTAATTACAACTATGTCTGTGTATTTGGTAAGTTATTTATGGCAGTTTATCGCAGTTTTGTAGCGCACTTTGTGTGGGGGAGAGAACCAGTCTGTCTTTTCGTTGTGATGGATTGCAGTAAAGTTGCCATTGTCACAGAGCTCCTTCACTGACGCACGATGTACAGTCCTTTGAAGGCAGCGCAGCCATTAAGGATGTGGACACATACAGAAGCACACACACACACACACACACACACACACACACACACACACTTCTCCTGCCACCACTCCATTAAGAGTGTTACTTGCTGTAAGGCACCGCTGTCCAGCCCACCGCTACAAACCTTTTCACTTCCCTCTCAAACACACACACACACACACACGCACACACACACACTGTGCGGATGTTTCTCTCCTAATGGGCTCATCAGTCTTTCAGACATAGGTTGGAGTGTTTGATGTGTGTGTGCGTGTGTGTGTTAGGATATACAGATTCAAACAGGGTGTGGGTCTATCGCTCAACGACAAGAGAAGAGAGACCGCTTTTTCAAAAGAGGATAAACTCATGAGGGAGTCTTATAGAGTCGATGGGATTTTCGCAGATGAAAGGACCCCTTTATTTTACCATCGATCAAACTGTATAATTACAAACCAGTCCTGCACATACATCCTATAGTCCTTTGGGCTGTTAGTTCACTTGAAAAGATGTAAGGGAATCATACAATGGATTGTAATGGAATATAGTAGCATGAATTCTATATTCATTATTAATATGCGTGAACATATACTGTTGAATAAAATAACATATGCCCCTCTTCTCAGATGACCAGTTCGGTTCTAGATACTGAAGGGTTACATATGAGCAAGTGCAAATATACTGTATGCTGAAATATTAGTCAAGTCAAGTCAAATTTATTTCATCCGTAAGAATGGAAATTACAGTGCTTACGCCCACCGTCATGCTCACATAAAAAGAAAAGAAAACAAGATTTATTATAATAGGCTATAGTTTTGTTATTCTCCGTCGGTCAGGCTGAAGGTTTGAAAGGCTTTTCTTAAACATCCTGTTGCCCCTCACTGTGATGGAATGGAAGGGACTTTTTTCCAACTGTTAAGATATTTGAATTGAAATGAGAGCGGTGAGAAGTAATTAGCTTTCATTCACATACTCTACAACACCTTAACATTCCATGGAAAACGGTTAGTCACCCTCTCCTTGTCATTGCCAGGGTGACGACAGGTCGTCAGGGAAACAGCTCCGGAATGAGGAAAAGAACAACAACAGAGAGCCGTTTACTCCTGACGCCAGCGGCAGGAAAGCCAAGAAGACACAGATAGAGGAAGCTGAAGGTAAATAAATACCATACTTGACAGTGACACACTGTACATTCTGCTATCACAAAAGGCAAAAAGAAAAAGAAATGTCAGAACTAATGACATGTATCCCTAGAATGTGCCTCTAAAGAGAATATCTCTTTCTCTCTATTTCTCTCTCTCTGTCTCTCCCTCTGTGTCCATGTGAGTGTGTGTGTGAGTGTGTCGTAAAGCAAAGGCATAAGGTGATGATGTTACATGGAGCAACTTTTTGAGCAACCACAAATCATTTTCATGTGGTCTGATTGGATGGCAATTTGCCTTCTGATGATTAATGTTGCGCAATATCAATGAGAACCTGCCAGAACATTGTCAAGCTCAAAACGTTGCCTTGTGTATCCTCAGCTTCAGACAATCTTCACCTCTGTGGGCCTGTTGGTTAGCGGCCTATGTATGTATATCTATGTAAGGATATGTGTTGGTTATATAATTGGTATTTGTTTGCTTGTGTGTTGTACTGTTGTACTGGTAGGGTATTCAATATAACAGAATGGTTGTATAATTATAATTATTTGTTTTGACTTTGTCTTGATGTTTTTCTTGATTCCTCTCTCTCTCTCTGTCTCTCCCACTCTCATTCTATCTCTGCTTCTCTCTCTCTCTCTCTCTCTCTTTCTCTCTCTTCTCTCTCTTCTCTCTCTCTCTCTCTCTCTCTCTCTCTCTGCTGCAGAGTTCTTTGAGCTGTTGAGTAAGGCCCAGAGCAGTCGGGCAGAAGACCAGCGAGGTCTGCTGCGGAAGGAGGACCTGGTGCTGCCCGACTTCCTGCGTCTGGACTGCTCCCCGTCCTCCTCCTCCTCCTCGTCAGTGCCCACGCCTCCCGCTTCGTCCACCCCGTCGTCCAACAAACACGGCCACCCCAACGGGCTCGGCGGCAGCACCACTCAGCGCCAACACCAACACCAGCAGCACTCGCAGAACCCGGAACATGGTGGAACCAACGGGGGAGTGTCGGTTCCGAGAGCCGGCGCTCCAGGAGACGCGGGGAACGGAGGAGGCGCTGCCGACCGGGATCGAGGTCAGCCGCCGTTCCGGGCGCCCCTCTCGCCGATCCTGAGCAGGGGGTCGGGCGGCAGCGGTCGCGCGCTGGAGGAGGAGGACGCTGTCGCCGACCTGACGCTGGTCGGCGAGGGCGACATCAGCAGCCCCAACAGCACCCTGCTGCCCCCTCCTCCTCTGTCCGCGACGCTCTCCCCCTGCTTCCAGGACGTGGGTGGGAACCGGAGCCTCCCTCCGCCCGACTACACCCCACCGCCCCCCTGTCTCCTCCAACGGTCCGCACACGGTGCCGGTGCCGGCAGCAGCGACGAGAGCCCAGGTATTTCGCCCGCGTGACGTCACGTCGCCCCTAGTGTGCTCGCGTGCGTGTGTGCGTGCGCGTGTGTGTGTGTGCTTGCATGGCTCCTGTTGGAGAACACTGACTGACCGACTGACTTGCCCGGCTGTTTGACTGAAAATGCACTTTAGACCCTTCTAGAACTTTTTAGAATGGAAATGAATGGCACACAGAGGGGCGACATTCAGGTTCTTTTATTATTTTTTTATTTGATTATTTTCATATGATGTGTTTGTGTTAAAGCCATTAGTTAAAACTAGTTCAGTTGTATATTCTTGTGAATATGTTATTTTATGTTTTCTTAATTTGTCATTAATACTGCATAGTGGTTTTAATCTAAATGCCAACCGAATCGGTGTGTCAGCCTCTAAAGTTACACATGCACTAAACTCCGAACAGAACAGAAGTGGCCCATGTTTGCTTCCCTTGGAACAGTTCCTCCATCTCAGAATAAATTCATTAAAATTAGCAATTAGAATAAAACAGGAATTTCGAATGTGTTGACAGAAAAAATAGGGGTGGGAAAAATAATTGATTCTTAGATGCATCAGGATTCTCTCTAGAACGATTCGATGCTCGATGCAGATAAGTTAATAATCGTAATTTTAAAAATTAAATTAGTTCAAATTCTGCTGCAACATTCTGTTCGCCTGCTGCAGAGTGCTACAGAAAGCTCTCCTTTCTGCTGCCGGTTCTCTGCGCACCAAACACATGTGCGAGTTGTTTATATAGGCTACAAAGTTTAAGTGGTGACAAAATGGTTGCAATGGCAAGCAACAAACCGATACGACCTGCACCGGCTACTTTAACAGCTGCCGTATGGCAGCATTTTGGGTTCTATGAGGTTGAGGGGAATCTGGGCCGTTATAACTGACATTCTCAACTACAATTCCGAGTTGTTTGAACTACAGAAATATGTTTAAAATAATTAACTTAATGAATAATGCAACAAGGAAGAAGCATGTAAACTGCGTTGTTTCTGGATCTGAATGGATCCGAATGAAGAAACGTAAGCCACTTACAACGTAAAATGTTCTTAGGTCCTATGTCTCTGCAGCAAGAGAGGACTTTGAAGGCTGACTATCATCCTTTTTGTCATGGCAAGCCTGCTTCATGTGTCTGTTCATCATCAAAGTACCAGGTTTTTTTGCTGTCATAGGCGATGAAACTGCACTTAATGCACTCGAACAAAGCCAACACATAGCCTATGTTGTCACTGCCAAAATGTCAATGTTTCTTTACATTTTCAAGCTCCATGTTGCACTTAAGCTACATAATACAGCAAAGCAGGCCCGGTGTGATGCGCACAAGTGGAGGAGACACGTGTTGCATTTTGCAACTTTGTAGCCTAACTTGTGGAACTTTATACACATTTATTACTTAGGCCTACTTTGATATATATATATATATATATATATATATATATATATATATATATATATATTATATATATATATATATATATATATATATATATATATATTATGGGTTAGCTTTCTCCCCACCCAATTAGGCTAGTAATGATGAAAAGAAGAAAAAAAAAACATGTTTTATCAAGGGCCCGGCCGGCCAGAGGGTATTGGCGGTAAACAAGCTTTTTCTCTAATAAAATACTAGAGAAGGTAATTCATCTGTTGATTTTCTTTAACGATCACAACAAAAGCAGGAAGTGATTAGCAAACTCTGAGTAGCAAACTCAAAAAAAATGTGCATGCATCGATAATCGGTTTAGAATCAAATCGTTGGCCTCTGAATTGAAATCGAATCGAATCGTGAGGTGCCAAGGGATTCCCACCCCTAAGAAAAAAGCCTGAAACTCAGGAGCTAGTTATGCAGCCCAACGACGACTTCTCCTAGGACCAGTCCTCTAAGTCTAAGCCATACAGGGTATTCTCTTCTTACATGTGTGTAGAGTAGATCTCCTCGACTTTTCTCCTCGTAGAAGAACCAATAGTGCTATTCCATTCATATTGAATTTCCATCATCTCTAGACACACACGCCATAATCAACAATCACATTGGTGCAGGTCCCGTTTAATTCTAATCAACTTGTATTGTATTGCTAATGGTTGTTTTCATTTGTTTGTAGTGTTGTGTTGTGATTGCCCCTCCTAACTGTCTTTGCTTGGCTTCTTTTAAGCTGAGCAAGTGTACCACTCTCTCTCTCTCTCTCTTAAATAATCTATTGGATGCAATTCAACAATGCTAAAAGGCCTTTTTATAGCCTTGTTTTTATAATTTGTTGTGTTATTTCCTCAGGAAATAATTAGTTAATGTACAGTTCTGAACAACAGAAGAGAATGATGTGTTTTGAGAAGAGAAAAAGGATGTGAATTAGTATTTGTATGTTGTTGTTGTTTTTTTTAAAAGTAGATATGGCCTCGTTGTTGAATTGCTAGCCACTCACTCTCCTTGTAGACATTTGTTATTAGAAATCAACATGCCAATTCATTTCTGTATGTCTCTGATTAGCTCTAATAAATGTAGCTGAAATCACACCGTCCATCTGTTCTCATGTTTGTGATTACCAGATCCCGCCATCTTCTCCTATCCTCTCATCAATCCTTTTCCTTTTGCTCGTCATCCTTCCTTCTGCACTCCTCCGCTTCCTTCAATCCATCAAAGCTGTTATTGCTTCCCTTCCCTCCCTTCCCTCTTCATCCTTCTCTTTTTCATCCTCAGTGCAATCCATTTGAATCAGTTTCTCTCGATCACTCACGGCTCATTGTGACTCTTCTTTTTTGTCTCTGTTAAAGGAGAATTCCGGCGATATTTCACATACATCTTTATTCCTTCGAGGTCACCGAGCACTGTCGGTACAAAAATCCCCGAAAACAATCAATTTTACCTAGCTTGAGTTGCTGCACCCAACAGATGAAGTAGCCAGGCAGCTACCACTCTACATTGGCGCTCATGAACATGCCCCCAGAGGGTAGTACTGTAGTTTCCTGGAAGCTCTAACTGTTGGCGGCAGCAACTCGAGCTAGGTAAAACTGATTATTTTTTTATTTTTTTTGTACCAAACAGTACTTGTGACGTTGAGAAACAGTGATCTATGTTTAAAATTGCCGGAATTCTCCTTTAAAGCAACACCAAAGAACTTTCCCTCTGTCGCACGCACACTATTTGTTTATCCAGCACAGGCTTTGCAAATAACGATGTCCACAGACAAGGTAGAATATTTTGTATGACTTATAAAAGTACGATGTATTGTGACATCAGATGCAAGTCAAATTTGTAGTTTCTTATGTCTCATTCCATCGAACTACAGATCCGCTACCCGATCTGGCAAACTTACATAGTGCGGTTATAGCCGATAGAGGGCCGCGAAGCGAATGCAGAATTGCCGTTCACCCTGTTACGAGTTGATGAACCACTGAAACGATTTTGGAAACATATAACAAATAACCATTTTAATGTAATGTCAAAAACACATGTTCTGTGTTGCCCAGATAGACACTAGCATCCAAACCAGCAGCCTTCATACTGTACTCTCTCATCAGAGAAATTGAGAAATGGTGTGTTCAAGACCACTAGAAAATCCTACAGAATCTTACACATAGCACCTTTAAACAATGATGCATGCTACCCTCATGAACTCCGCACTAATGTCAACAGTAGGCCTTACACCTGTGCCGTCACCCAACCTGACATGCGACCTGAAACCACACTAAGCTAATCTGTCTCTAAGGTAAACACAGATAGAAATACAAGCTTAGTTGTGATCTCACAACATCACAGTCTTCCTTAGCCTGAGGTAACAAGCAGCAGTTTTGAATGATGTGCACAATGTTTAGTTCAGTTCAGATGGGGATAGTTTGGTGTTGTACTGCTCACATGCCGACATTTCAAGTGTTTTGTAATTGCTAGAAGAAAAGTGTTAAGAGTTTGAGTGCTGTCATTAGAACATTCTGGTTACATAAGTGACCTTTCAGCATCACAGAGCTTAGGTAGCCTACTTTATTATTATGGTTTATGTTGATTTGCCATTCCATCTCAAGGATTCAAAGCCAGAGAGGGTTGAAGCTAGTAATCAAGGATCTTTGATGCAACTATGTATCCAGTCAAGAAAGAAAATGACAACACTTCAGTATTGCAACATTTCATTATGTTCATCATCAGAGTCAAAGTCATCATCATCATCTGTAACATTATCTTACCCACTCTTAGAATATAAGCATGTAACTCTTTAATTTCTTCTTAGAACAAAGTTCTGAAAAATCTGAAAAGTTGAGATGAGGACACCTTGACAAAACCCTGTCGTGTTCTTTAACCATTCTCCTTCATAGCAACATTTTAGTGTTATGGAACCTTTCTTAAGGCTGCCATCAAGGGTTTCTCTTCTGAGAAAAGATTATGAAACACTTTATCTAAACCATTGTAACAAACTTTTGAAGATTACTTCAGCGAAAGACTGCATTGGGAAGAAAAGACTCACCAGGGACTACTTTGCTATGACCTAAATATGTTCTTTGACATATTTTCTGTCATTGTGTCTTGGGTAATTATTTGCCAGCTTATACCTAAACAAACTGTGATTAACAATGGCTCAAGATTTTCCCAGAATAGAAAGCGCATTGTTGGTCGACGCAAACAGCATCCTTGCATTGTGACAAGCCAGTGAGAAACATTTTTACTGTGCCTAGCACAAGACACAACAGGATTGTCCGTCTGTGGACTAGGGCAGGAGTGATTTTGAGAGGATGCTGCCACCTTGTGGACATAAAAATGATGGTGGTTGCGATGAAGACAGATCAGTATATGTGTATAATACATAAATTACATTTAAGCTTTTGAGTAGATGGGATAAGTCTAAATGTACACATTAAAAATGACTGTGAAGGAGTCATGCATAATTTCCCTATTTTCCCCATAAAGCTGGAAGACCACCTGTTGACTATGTGGCCACTATATGGCCAGGAATATGCAACCTGTTGTTCAGGTAACTGCCACAGGGTGGCAGTATAGTACAAGCAGTTATGAGAAACCACCACCATGCTAGATAAGACAGCTGTTCTGGGATACATTTTCACATTTTCCTTTGAACAGTCATGGATTGGCAAGAGGATTTCAATTAGGACTCCCCAGATTCAGAGCTATTCATCTTTTAAGAATGTATTAGGTTTATTTGCAGACACTTCCAAATTCATTCTCCCCCTACATACTGATTCGCTGTTTTGGCCAATCTGGGGTTTAGCCATTTCGTTTCTTTTTTTTTTTCCAGGCAAAAATGACATCATGTTTTCAAGAATGTCTGTAGTGTTTGTATTGACTGTGTGTGTGTGTGTGTGTGTGTGTGTGTGTGTGTGTAAAGACGTTCACAGTCTGGGCCAGGTCAGGCACAGGTCCATGCCAGCAACAGGAGAGTTGAAAGGAGTTGTCATCAGAACACCACCCGACCAAGCCACCCGGTTACATCTCGCCTCCGGATTCAGATACGATTCAGAACCAATTGTTTTGCTGTGGTGGAGAGAGAGGATCTCGGGGCTTAGTGACCGGCATAAACTGACCCCCTGTGAACTTTTCACATTTGACTGCTCTGTCTGACCGCTGCTGTGACCTCCCTAGCCAAGGCTGTGGTCATCCAGTCTTCTTTGTTATCCATGAGTATAATTATCCATAGCAGCCAATTCGCTTACTCAGTGACCCACAAGATTTACACTGCTAATGAGCCACAGCAAATGGCTTTAAAGGGCAGCTTCTGGTCATCTTACCAGAATTTACCACGTGTGTGTGTGTGTGTGTGTGTGTGCACTTATGTGTGTGTGTGTGTGTGAAATGAAGATGTCAAAGCTATTCAGATGCAATACACAAGGGTCAGCCTGACTCATCTTTCTCATCTTTGGCAGGTACCAAGGACCGCACCAACTCCACCTGCAGTCCCGCCAGCAGCCACCAGGGGGCACCATCCCCAGGGCCCAACACTGCCGCCGAGTCCCAGCATGAGTCTCCGTCGTCGGACACAGCCATCGGCCTGGAGGGGGTACACCTGGAGGAGGACCCGGAGCTCAGCCTGAGCTTTGAGGGCTACGCCGCCGAGCTACGCCAGTGCCAGAGCCGCATGCGGAACGGCAGCACTACCTCGACTGCGATCACTGACCCGGTCCATCTCCTTGGCAATCCCGCGTCCGAGGAGCAGGCAACCATCACTGCTGCAGCTGAGGAGGACACCCCTGTGGGGGGCACTTATAAAGCCACCTTTGTCTGATGAAGAAATCCGCAAACCAACGACTAGTGTCGGACCAGGGCTATTTGGCCAATATCCAATATCCTTCTTTCATCGATTCAAATTAAACAAGTGAGTTATTTCCAGATTGGACTTCGGTCACAACCAAGGAGAGGAGGAACCATTAGCAGTACAATAGGAAAACAATAGCAAGGTCACTAGTAACCCAGGCAGGGTCATTCAACACTGAAATTGACCCAGGTGGTTAAACCCATGTCCAACCCACCTCAAATGGCAGGATGCAAAGCACGCTCAAAAAACTCGACTAACTGTTCCAGAAATCATGCGTTGTTTAACCCTGGTCAACGCATCCAAAAGGTGGGTTGTAAAGCAGGGTCACACAAACTGGTTAACCGTTTGAGAAATCATGCGGTGTTCAACCCCTGGTCAAACCAAATCAGGTGGAAAGGAGAAAATAGGATTGGGGGGGGGGGGGGGGGGCTTGGTTGGGTGGAGCTCTGATGACAACTCCTTTCAACTCACCACAGCAGCAGGAGAGAACCTGCCAGTGGCCACACACTGACACACACACACACACGCCCTGTGTAAATCTGTGTAAATACTTAATTCTTAGGCAACTGAGGCCAGCTAAACAGAAGGATCTCAAAGGGGGTGTTTGTGACTGAAATGCTGGTTGATTCTCAATGCAGGACCATAATTTATTGATGACTAAGTGAGGCAGAGAGAGAGAGAAAGAGAAAGAAAACGCAGAAAACACTCCCAGCCAAATCCTTAAAGTGATTCAACTCACACATGTGGATTAAGACCGAAATGAAATTGCCGGCTGCTATGGATAAACAGTGTCCACACACAAACGCACACACACAGCCAGTGAAGAGCCTAATGTGTTTTTATCCAACTATGACTGTGTCGTGATGCCATATGTGTAGGTTGTGTGTAAATGTGTTTACACACTGAATAGAAGTAAAAAAGTAAAATAAAAAGGTTTCTATGTCTTTCATGTGTGTTTGGATACTGGTGCCGTTTTGTTGGTCAGATGACAGCATGTGTGCACATGTGTGCGTGTGGTTGAGTGAGTATGTGTTTGTGTGAGTGTGTATGTGGTTATGAGTGTGTGTGTGTGTGCGTGTGTGTACTACACATGAAAAATCAGTTTCATATGTATTCCCCAATTCCTCAGAACTGTTATTCTCACTCTGTTCTGACACTGTGTGTGCCTGTGTGTGTTTATATGTTTCTGTTTGTGTACAGTATGTGATACCTTTAGTCCCAGCCTGATCTCATATGCCGTCACTATTTCATCACATACTCCCACTTGTCTGCCCCCCCACACACACACACATACACACGCCACTTCACAGACTCACCTTTCCGTCAAAACTGACTTCTGAGTCAGCAGCTAAGCCATTTTTGGATTACATTTGGCCCATATTTCACAAACATCCGGGCCAGGACCATTTCACGATCAGCACATTTATTCCCTAAGCTCCATGACCACATCTGAGTGGAGGTGCTGTGCCTTGGGACTGCTCTGCTGAAATGCCAGATCCTGGACCCTGGCCTTAACACACACAGTCAAGTGTCAATGCAGAAATGGTTGGAGTGAAATGAGATGACTGTGTTCACTTGAAAAGGGAAAAAAATGTCAAAGTCTAACTTTAAAGGAAGATCCATAAACTCCTCCTATACGTTGTACTTGCTACAATGCGCCAATACTCCACACAGTCCAATGTGTTCAGTACTGAAACCTAGCCATGAATAGGCTATGGAAGAGGCAGGGTGTCGGGCAAAGACGGGGTTGGTATGATTTTGTATGCCGCCTTTGACCTTTTCTCGTGGCGACGTCAGCATACCCCAACATCAACTAACCAGATGACCATCTCGACTGACGAAATTATACCCTTTTGTGACGGGGCGAGTAGCCACGGTCACGGCAGCGAGGCGCTGCCTATGAGGGACGTTTTAATGATTATTAAGGCTGTTAAAATACTTTTTGGTTATGCCAAAGTTCAGCAGATGTGCTAAATCTTCAGTAGATGTAGTCTAGATGCGTAGACTTATTTATTGGCTGTATTAGCTTGTGTCTGGGTATCCTGAAACACCCCTGTGCTGCTATGATGCATTGGTTTGATCCAATTACAGGAGTGCAATCAGGCCCTATTTAAACCCATGCCTGAAGGTGTTTGGGGGAGAGAGCTTCGATTTGAATAGGCGTAAGTCTTGAGAGCTCGTCTCATGTGTGTAGCCCAAGTGACTAGCTGTGTAGTCCATTGCGCTCATATTATTATTCGAATACTTTTGTATATTGTATTGTTTTGACTATCAAGTATTTTGTTTTTCTTTCTTTATTGAGAAGTATTTTATTTCTCCTTAGAGCTTTATTCACATTTACTGACTTGATCATCGCCTTATGTTGGCCTTATTTGGGGAATTAAAGGAGAATTCCGGTGTGATATTGACCTAAAGTGTATTGAAACATGATACCGAGTGTGAACGTATGTCTCATAGCCCATCTCGGCTTGTCCCCTGCACTCCAAAATCTGGCGCTAGTTAGCCGATGCTACCAACAGCTTTTTCAATAGTGGTGCTTCGGCATCGGGCTAGCCATGCAAATAAATCACTGTTTTACACCCATTTACGAGGCTCAATGTATCTCCACACTTCATTGGTAGACTTCCGAGGGCCCTGACATTTAAAACAAGACATTGAGAACTTTGAAAAAGCACTGGTAGTTTACTTACAAGACGATTTATACAGACAGTATCTTCACGAAGTTTAGCGTTTGCAGCCATCTTGAATTTAGTCACGATAAGTCGAGCAACTAGTAAGAATGAACAGGTATGACAAGGGATCAGATTCCAAAAATAATTCAGTGGAAATGCATGGATTCCAGTTGCTGCTACTGGAAGAAACTGGAATCCATGCACCACTATTGAAAAAGCTGTTGGTAGCATCGGCTAATAGCGCCAGATTTTGGAGTGCAGGGGACAAGCTGAGATGGGCTATGAGACATACGTTCACACTCGGTATCATGTTTCAATACACTTTAGGTCAATATCACACCGGAATTCTCCTTTAATAAAATCCCATCTTCCACCTTGAATCTCTGAGTGCTGTTCCATCTACCTCACAACTGCCCGACACATCTACCCTTAACACCATCCAGTATTTCCCATCTTACAACCTCCCATGCATGCAATAGCCTACAATAGCATCTGCAAGCAGCATTTAAAAATCACTGCTCAGGGTGTTTCTGTTGGGAGTGTTCGGACTTGTTTCTCAAAAGAGGGCGTTGGAGTAATTGTGCACAATATAGC
>NC_055974.1:20040179-20065179 GCF_018492685.1 Alosa sapidissima
ATAATTTTGAGAGAGACGACCCGATGTAGACTGATTTGTTTTGTCTCAGTGAAATGCTATTTTGTGTCTTGACTTGGAAAAACACACTTGTGTTTGTTTTGATGTGTGTAAATAAACACTAATACTTGAAGTTGGGATCCCTGTATGTTTACAGAACTATGACAAAAGTATGACCTCAAACTGACATAGTCTACCTTGTGCACAGAGAAAGCAAAAGCCAGATGTGTTTTTTATTCATACCATCAGTGTGTTGTTGGCACATTGTGTGCTTACTATTGTGATGACTTGTGTTTACTGTTAGATACGAAAACACCATTTTTACGAAGGTGTGAAGAGTTAAGCAAGGTGTGTTAGCTTTTGCAAGAGAACTACAATGTTTTGCTGATTGGGTGAGAGGTTTTGCCATTTGTGTGTAGAGTTTTGCAAAAAAAGCCATAGTTACAAAAAATGTGCTTAAGCAATCAGAAAAAACTGTAACACAGACTCACACCTACAAAACACAATTGGCCAAATGGATCATTTTCTTCTCAAAAAGACATTTTGTTAAATATATACTAACACATCTTTCTCTGCACACACTAACTTTACCAAAACACTGGAAATCTGACTCAAAATGAAATTATTCTGTCAAAGAATAACACTTGTTTTCACTTCACAAGGTACATGCAGTCAATCAAAGTACACCAGGTTTCAAAATACTGGCTATTGTTGACATTACAAAAACTGCATAGACTTTTATGTTTCAGTTTTACAGGTATTTGCATGCAATCCGCCGTTTTTACACTAAATTTCTTGGTTGGGAACTGTATGTCCACATGTAATGTTCAAAGCATTCCAGTAAAAAGCAAATCATTTTTCCCTTTACTGTTTACTACAGGAAGTTCAGTAGAAATATTGTTTACAGTATGATAGAACAGAAAAAGTTTACAGTATTGATTACAGTGAACAAAATATCCATGAAACACACAAGAGCATTCTGAACAAAAATACAACAGCAAAAAGCCCAGATAAAAAAAAAAAACAAAAAAAAAAAACAAGCACAAAATCACTGTATATAATCTCTGCGATCTTCAGGGTTAGGCCACATGTTTTCATAAACATCGCATCTGATATTACAGTATCCAAGGCGATGGGATAAAACCACTTGGTAGCAGAAGCAGAGGTTTTTATACTGTATCTAAGGTTTGGAATATTGTTTTTGCTATTGTGGGATGTTGTGTGTTAACATTCGTAAATACTGCAAAAACAATCCATCATTTTGTTGGGAGGTATAGCTTGTTTGTTAAGAAAATGTAAGCATTGTGGAAATGTGTTCACTGACTGCATATTGTGTGAAAACGACATGAAATGTGTGAATGGTATGGCCACAAATGACCGATGCTGTGCTAATTGTGTTTAGAGTTTTGAAAATGTAACAACTGATTAGACAAACGCTTGTTAGCGACTGAAAAAAACTGTAACATATCATAATTTAATGTGTGAAGAGTTTGGTTCCAAAACACTATATCTCCATTTTTTCCCCATTGTGTATTTCGGGTAATATCAATAAAATTGCAGTTGTGTTGTTTTGATTGAGTAAAGATGAATCAGATAACAATACCCAATTACAGTTCTACTGAAATTACTTGGAAAACAAAATGTAAAAAAAATATTTATGAAAATTCATTAAAATGGAGGATATAGCGTTTTGGAACCAAACTCTTCATATATTCTTCAATTCATATAGTTAGAGAAGCATATTCAAAGATGGAAGCAGTCGGAACCAAAAATGTCCACATTTCCAGTGTCACCTGAATAGCCCAGTTTTTGTAGACGTATTGTCCGAGGACACGCTATCAACTTCCTCAAATTAGAATCAGCTTTTAGAAAAAGATGGTCATTACAGGTTAAAAGTGGACAGGGATTTCTTTGAACAGAGAGAGAGAGAGTCAACCTATGCTTAGTACATGGCAAGTGAGGTTTTTAGGTTATTTTCTGTAAACATTTTTGGAATTGGCATTTATGTATACATTGATGATAGAAAGACAGTTATAACATGCAACAATGAACTTGGTGTGAGTCTTGGAGAGTATGGGCTCTATGCACAAGCTTACTTGAAGTCGACAAACCAGTTTCCTGTTTGTTGACATGGCTGTCAACAAGCACCTTAAGATAAGTGCTTTAGTTGTACCAAAACGTAAGAAATACAATATACATGAGTCTTATTGTCCGTGGGTGGCTCTAAGAAGCACTGCTGTGCCACTATGTTCGGCTTTAAATCGTTATAAATGCGATTTTAGCTTCCATGTCAAACGGCAGCCTACGTGCAGTGGCTGCACAAAATAAGGAGGGAAGGATATTCGGTGAACGCACATTTTGGTACAACCGAAGCACTCCTCTTCAGGTGCTTGTTAACAGCGATGTCAACGAACAAGAAACTGGTTTGCTGACTTCAAGTAAGTTAGTGCACAGAGCCCATAGTCGCAGCACAGACGGTCGTGTCTTTGCTTCTCTCCTTGCCTGGTTAACATTTGACCTGACAATCCACAGCGATTCTTCCCAGATGTGGTCTATTGGGGCTTTGTTGTCTCAGTCAACAATGCACGTGCATGCACACACATGCACACGCACAAGCACACACACACACGCACAAGCACACGCACACGCACACGCACAAGCACAAGCACAAGCACACACACACAAACACACACACACACACACACACACGCACACACACAAACACACACACACACACACACACACACACACACACACACACACACACACACACACTCTCCCATGCTTTTGTCCAGAAATCCATCAGGTCCCTTCTTTCCTTAATGTCCTCTGGCTGTAGATCAGTTAACACCTGAACAATGTTGCGTGTCTGTTCAGTTGAGATTGGGATAAGATATCTCTTCTGAAGCAGGCTGCGCTGAAGAGTTTCTCCTTTCATCCCTTGCCAGTTGTGTTCTTGCAGGCCATCTGAGACCCCGTTTATACGTAGGAAAAACACATATATTTCCATGCAGTTTGACCTTTCATTTACAAGAAAACGGAGGTTTTATCACTGAAAACGATTATTTCTGAAAACTCCGGCCAAAAGTGGAGATATGGGAAAACTCCAGTTTCACGGTTTGCTCGAGGGGTTTGCGACACCCTTCCCCAGCTGCTTTTAGCATCGATTTGTTTGTTTGTTTGTCTATTTATTTAAAAGGGACAATGTACATTAATCAACATGCGTATTAGCACATATAAGACATTTAAATGCACCAGATTCAGCTATTCAAGCTAATTTTCATCTTTAGTCCCTGGCAGGTTGATGTTAAAAAAGAAGAGAACTGAGACATTTAAGAAAGGTACAAGGGCATAAACGTATAAAAGTAAAAGTAGGTACAAGAGCATTCAAGTATAAGCACAAACATATAGAGTTAAAACAGACAATTAACACTACTACACACAACACTATGTGCAATGAACACTACTACACACAACACTATGTGCAATTAACACTACTACACACAACCCCATGTGCAATGAACACTACTACACACAGCACTATGTGCAATGAACACTACTACACACAACCCCATGTGCAATGAACACTACTACACACAGCACTATGTGCAATGAACACTACTACACACAACCCCATGTGCAATGAACACTACTACACACAGCACTATGTGCAATTAACACTACTACACACAACCCCATGTGCTGGATGGAGACAATCAAAACATGCTACAAGACACAGACTAAGATAACAAAGACGTAGTGTCTTGCCAGAAAAAGGAGGAGGAAAAAGAAATGGAAAACACAACATTTAGTAAGTTTACAGATAAAAACAATAGTTAGTAAAGCAATACCACACTCCAGATGACAGCATTTACATATGATTACATGTTTGTGTGTCCAATAGCCATTGCTTTATGAATTTTGTCAAATTGTTTATTGAATAGAGTTGAACGAAGGGGGGGGGAAATATCTGTTTTCCAGAATACCCTGCTACGTATAAACATGGTCTAAAGAACTGTATTGTTAACAGTCTGTTACCGTAAGGCAGCTTTGCACCAGAGAAAATGCTAACCAATCAAAGAAATTTGAATAAGACTATAGTCACAATTATTGTGTTGTCTCTTGTTTTGTAACACTTTGTTTACCATGGTATGAATATTTTGATTATTGGAATAAAAAATAAAAACTATAGTTAATACATGTGTTTGAGTAGAGAATCAAAAAGCACATTTTGCAGATGCTTTTGAAATCTAATCTATTTAGTTATTCACTGGCTAACTTTCACTGTGTTTATCATGGTATGAATATTTTGTTCAAAAGAATAAAAAAAACTCCAAGTTGCGTCTTCATGTGTTTGGGTAGAATCAAAAGGCACATTTGCAGGTGCTTTTGAAATCTAATCATTATTTAGTTCTGCACTGGCTAACTCTTATTGTTTTTTGTTTGTTTTAATTTTCTCGTCTTTCTCTTTTCAGAGATCAGGCCTGTGTCCAGACGAGAGCCAGACCCCTGTGCTGGCCAGCCATGCTGGAACGGTGGCCTGTGCACGCGCGTCATGCACAAGCGCACGTTTGATTGCACCTGTCCGGAGGGATTCTCGGGCAGACGATGTGAAGAGAGTGAGTAAAACTGACCCTGAACCAGCGCACAGCGAGTACCTGAGGGAAATCATACTTCTGCCGGCTCCAGTACACAAGGACACTTTCAGCCCCAAGAACTATTTATGAATTTTATATTTGTTATTTTTTTTTTTTATTTGATTTAAATATATCCCAAAAGAGGCACCAATAGATAACAAAGAAGAAGAAAAAAAAAAACTTTTCCCAAGGCCAAGAGTTGACTCAATGAGAAAATTTGACATTGTGTGTCTTTGTGGTAAAGTTGCAAAAGTAAATTTGACAGTTGTATTGGAAAGGTCACTCTGAATCAAATCAAATCAAATTTATCCTTTGACAATCTTGACATATAGTTGCTTATTTACGGAGCCCTTGTTCTCTGTCACGTCCTCTTGTACTTCCTCTCTCTCTCTGGTTGACAGGGAAGTGCTTCGAGGAGACACACCTGCGTTACTATGACTCGGGAGATTCCTGGGGTCGTATCGCCAACCGTTTGGTGGAGCAGTGCTCATGTCTGGACGGCAAGACACTTTGTGAGAGTACACGATACACAGGTGCGAGAAGCCCCGCATTCAGATTTTTTTTGTTTCTTCGTGTTTGTGTGTGTTTGTTCCTTTGTTTGTTTGTGTTTTGAATGCCACAGATTTTCCCTTTGTACATTACTCAACATTTCCCGCTTTTACGTAAACGCTGAATCTCTCTGAACCTTTTAACGTTTTAAACACTTGGTTTCTGTATTTGTTTAGGGTTTTATTCTTTTTTTTTACCCTATCAAGGATTGTTGACTCACTGAAGTGCAATCCTTGAATAGAGGTGCTAAAGTGAAGGTCTAAACATTGTCACGCTTCGAGGCACTGAAAGCCTTTTCTTAGTACTGTACTCCTATGAAGGGTAACGCCATTTTCCTGCACGTTCCTTAACTGGCCTTGCAGTCGAGGCTTTTTGGACCTTTGTGCTCCCCATACACATTTATTCTGTCCAGGTTCAAATGTGAATGTGTAAGAGTCATCTAGCCAGTAGGACCACATGTTCTTCATGGAGGTTTTTGTCCAATTTCCATTTGCATGCTTGACCTTGCGTCACTCATAGAATAAGATGACAGACAAAAAAGATTAAGCCAATAGCAGATGAAGCGTTGGTCGTCACACATATATTCCTTATAACACTGATGAAGTGACTGTGTTATGGAACAGGCCAAGTGAGCTCTGTTTCTCCAAATGCTGTCATGGCTTTAGAATCTTCAAAGGAATTCATCAGAAGAGAGTCGAATTGGATGCCAAGTGCTCTATGCTTAGCCTTTGATGATTGCATTCATCCAAATGGAGTGTAAAATCATACTAAGGATGTACATATTACTTGGTATCCCCAGGATGAGACATTTTGCTATTTTAGATTTCCCCAAATTCCCTCTTTTAAGAAAAGAAAAATAATCTCCATAGCTATTGAATGATTAATGTTGCCATTAAACTTAGAGACTGTAATGTAACTTAAATAACTTACAATAATGGCCTCAGATTCATTTTGATGCTATGCTGACTTGCAATATGGAACATTACGTTGCATGCCCAAAACTTCTGGTATTGCAGTGCACTATGTAAAGTTGTTATCACGAATAGGAGCATGACCCTTTTCTTCAGTTTTAGACTTATTTGGTCCTCCCTTAGCACTATATGGGCAGTTGGGCACCCAGTACGTTGAAAAGGAGGGAGTCTGCATTGTGTTACTTTAAGAGTGTGATTACACAGTAACATGGACCCACATAATATAAAGTGTCTTTTTTGCTGGTATGCATATCCATTCAGTGAGGAGTCACTAAGTGAAAATCGATTCTTAAAGAATTAATTATTTCAGTGAGTCATTCCAGAATTATATTGTAAAGTTCTAGAATGAACTGCCACTCTGAATGCTCATGTGAGTTCATTATTATGGCATCAAATGGAACCCTCAGTTGGTTAGGCTACTTTCTAATCACATATCTGACGATAACACTCCACAAAGGTTTAACAGGCCCAGCCTGCACCTAGAAAGGGATCATATGCTTCGCACATTCAATAGCTCTTCAGAGACCTTTATGTTTGCAGACTGTATTACGTTTTGCCACATCAGAACAGGACACTAGATACTAAGAGACTCTGACAGCAGACCATAAAAAGGGTTCACATCAATGCACCCTCCCTGTCTGAAATGCTTTTATGAATGTATGCCATTCTCTCAGGAGCGGAAGGCTAATAAATAGCCTTCATTCACACGGATAATTCGCTCAAGCTCACCAGGAACCAAATATCTTCTAGTGGTGCCTCAATCATATCACCTTACATGTTTTTGTCAGCCTGCAAAAACACACTGGATATGACATCAGACTCTTTGAACTCAGTAACTGACAAACATACAAAACAAAACAAATCCCAGATCAGTGCCAACTTTTTAAAGTGCTGCTGAGTAGTTTATTTTATGCAATGATTGATTATACTGTAGAGACTGACATTACTTTTATTAGTTTGATGCCTCAGTGATTGATTTGCTATGCCTTGCATAATGGGCCTCTTTTGAGTTTGAAGCTGCAGAGACTGCACAACGAGGACTGGGAACTCATAACTTAAATGGAGCTCACTGCATGCTTTTGTTTTATTCATTTATTGATGTGGTGTCTATGGTCCATAAAGATTTGTGAGTGAGTGTACAAGTGAGTGAGCAAGAGAGAGAGAGAGAGAGAGAGAGAGAGAGTGTGTGTGTGTGTGTGTGTGTGTGTGTGTGTGTGTCTAAAGTCAGTTCAAGTTCAGAGTTAATTATCATATGTAAAGGATAGTGTACCAAGTACAATGAATTATTGTGTGTGTGTGTGCCTGTGTGTGCGTGTGTTTTCCAGGCTGTTCCTGGAACCCGTGTGAGAATGAGGGGACGTGTCGAATGATCGAGGACACAGGGGAAGAGGTGTGTGCCTGCCGGTCAGGATACAGTGGACCCTTCTGCAGCATTGGTGAGAAGAAAGACCCACACACACGTATGCACGCACACATGCACACACACACACACACACACACACACACACACACACACAACATACACAGAGAGAGACTCTTTCTTTTTTTATTTCTTTCTCTCTCCCATTCTCTCTTTCACACATATACTCTCTCTCTCACTCTTTCATATTTAATGTTCTTTCTCCCCCTTGTTCTTTCTCTCTCTTGCTTTCTCTGTTCGTCCCTGGGTAGTCCCTGACTCACGGTGTTACCAGGGCAACGGGACGGACTACAGGGGCATAGTCAACACCACAAAGTCTGGGACACGCTGCCTGCCCTGGAACTCCGACCTGCTGTTCGACGAGCTCAGCCTGGACAGGGCAAAAGACAAGGACCTCAAGGGACTGGGCGAACATGCCTTTTGCAGGTGGGTACAACTGTTACAGGTAGCAGCCGTGGCCGTTTAGGGGCAGCCGTGGCCTACTGGTTAGCACTTCGGACCTGTAACCGGAGGGTTGCCGGTTCGAACCCCGACCAGTAGGCACGGCTGAAGTGCCCTTGAGCAAGGCACCTAACCCCTCACTGCTCCCCGAGCGCCGCTGTTGTTGCAGGTAGCTCACTGCGCCGGGATTAGTGTGTGCTTCACCTCGCTGTGTTCACTAATTCACGGATTGGGATAAATGCAGAGACCAAATTTTCCTCACGGGATAAAGAAAGTATAAATACTTATATATACTATACTAGGTACTAGAAAATGTAGGATCCACAGTGTGCGTGCGTGCGTGAATGCGTGCGTGTGCATGTGTACAACGAGTAAGGCAATGATTGATACAGGAAGGCATGTACATGGATAGCCAGTTTGGAACATTCACTTTAAGAAATATTGAAGAAACATTATTGCTCAATATTTAATTAGAGTATGTCAATAATATCACACATCAAACAGGCCCAACAGGCCCAATGACTGCAGTGCATGCCAACATCTAATTATGTGCATGCCACATTTGATGTACAGAAATAACATGCATGCTATTATATGAAGAGCTCTTTTCCAAAACGCTATATCCACCATTTAAATGCATTTTCATAAATCTTTTTTGTAGATTTTGTTTTCTAAGTCATTTCAGTGGAACACAACTGCACTTTTATTGATATGAAATACACAATTAAATGACATGACTTATTAATGTTTTCAAAAATGGATTTATAGCATTTTGGAGAAGAGCTCTTCATATATAATGTATCATATCATGTATCATTATGCATAACGATCTGCAAATCATTTCACAGAACTACATGTCATTACAGACTTACTATTATGTCTGATCACAAAGCATAACATGCATCATTAAAGGCATATACTGTACACTGAAGCTGGCAGAGCTTTTGGGATTTGGAATAACGAGTGATAATGGCATTGTGTACACACACCTATATGTACACATCCAGATTCTAGTAACCAGCTCTGGAATTATATTGCAGTATTGCCTATTCTATCTATTCTATTTTTCTAGAAGAAAAATGTCAAACTTTGAGTCTCATTTTAAAAACTTGTTTTGTAAGCCCTCTATGTAGGACTAATGATTGATAGTGCAGGCAATCCGTCAGCCAGGCTAGTACAGTCTCCACACCTAAATCACAGTTCAGTTCTCTCCCCACCCCAAAGTAGCGCGAAGGACGTAACACTGTGCTTGCACATGTTGGGGAGTTTATGTGGGAGCAGTTAAGTTACGTAAACAAATACCAGGTGCTCAGAGATCTAAGAACAATTAGGCCGATCATCAGCCACACTGAGAGTAGGCCCGAAGGCCAGATTGAGATATTGATGGTAAAAGTGCTGAGTCATGGCATCAGTTTATGGGTCAGAAATCGGAGCAGACGGGAACACGCCAGCTGCCCCCTCTGGGCACAAGAGGACATAATCAGAGGGCAAAGATTTATGAGCTCCAAACTCCCAAGAGAGTTGTGAACAATTATTTGCTTATTTACACTAGCTTTGCTTTGGATCTGGTTGCAAGGAAAATTCTGGAAAGCAGTTCTGCAAAGGCTTTAGAGCTTACTTTCGAAAAGTCAAACTGAGTTACATTTATGTGTGATACTATTAGTCCACCATCCTCTCCACAATTGTGGTTTGTGCTCCATTTCCTCAAACCTTGTTCTGAAATCTTGTTTTCCTTCTTTTCTTATTCGTTTTATTTGGTACTTAACATGTGCTTGCAAGATGTGTTCTCCACAAAGTGCTGTTATGCCACCAGAAAACTGAGCTGCTGAGATAAAATAGTTCAGATCTAAGAATGAGTCTGAAGTATTCACCAAAAACTGGCAATCTGACAGTAACCTTTAGAGCCAAATATCACAAAGCAGTCCAGCCAGCAAGCAGCAGTCTGGTGAAGGTTGAATATGCCTGAACAGGTTAAATCATAAAATTGTGGGTGTGTAATGTCAATTTCACCAGCTTGTAGATGCAGAGTAAACGTCTTCTGTAACAGAGCCAAGCTCTGCTGCAACTACTGTTAATTCTAGTCTACCATACTAGGGCTTTTAGAGCCAGTAGCTTTGTATACCTTATTAACGGAGAATTCTCCTATTTCTTGAGCTCATCGAGTACTGTAGGTACGGAAAAAAAACAATCTGACGACTTTAAGCTATGGTAGGTGACATTAGTTATTGTGGACTGACAGGACCGATGGAAGACGAGGTGGAGGGAGTACTGGGGAGAGGTATAAGGTGTATATGTTTGGCTGTTGAATTGAAATATCAACAATCTCTTTCCAGTATTGCTAATTCCTCCTTCAAATGGCTAAAATAACATGCATCTATTACATGGAAAATGCATTTATTTTCCAACATCCTTCCTACATGTCAAAATAAATACCAAAAGTGTTTTGTCAAAAGTGCTGAAATAAAGTAAACAATAAATATGAGAGTAGAGGAGTCATTATCAAGTTTGTTAAGTGGTGTAAATGGTGGGCACTGAAATGGCCTTTGTTTGTTTTGAATTCCGGCTACAGTGCTAGACTCTGGGAGCATGTTCATGAGCCCCCGTGTCCATACCCTCAGAGTGTAGCACTGTTTCCAATGGTTGTAGGATTCCATTCCCCAACACCACCTTCCACCCACAGGCTTCCATTACATAAAAATCGTCCTCACTGCTGCTGCTGTTGCTGCCTCTGCTAATATAACAACATTGCATACCATTGCTGTAGTTAATATGAGTGCCAGTCAGTCCTACATAAAATATGCACTGTGTAAACTGTTGGTGAACAACATTGGATGCCATTGGTGCAGTTGTAAGTGTCAGTACCAAATATGCACAGGGTAACTTGTTAGCGCAGCCTACTGTTACTACGGTTACACTGTTACCTAGGATGCTGCTGGTGTTACTGATGTGAGTAGTGTAATATTGAAATAGGCAATGTGAAGTGTAAGCTGTTTTTTGTTGCAGGAATCCTGATAAGGATGGCATGCCGTGGTGTTACACGATGCAAGACGGAGCTGTGTCCTGGGAATACTGTGACATTCCAGCCTGCTTCAGAGTCCCCAGTGAGTAACCCAGGATCCTGGCACACACACACACACACCCACACACATGCACACACACCCACACACACACACAAACACCCACACACATGCACACACGCCCACACACATGCACACACACCCACACACACACACACGAACGCAAGCGCACACACGCACGCACGCACGCACACCCACACACATGCACACACACCCACACACACACACGAACGCAAGCGCACGCACGCACGCACGCAGGCACGCATGCACGCACACACACACCCACACACATGCACACACACCCACACACACACACACACACATATGTAATTTTACATTCCCTCCTCTCAGTCAGTATTCATTGTGTGTAGCTCTGTGTGTTTCACAACCTTATAAATCATACAGATCATTTGTGCTTTGCTGGTATTTATGAGATCAACAGTATGTATCTGCAATATTCCACCCTCCCTCAGGCATTATTACTTAATTATTGTGATACACTGGTGTCTCTTTTTTGAAAGCAAATAAACTAAATTTACAATTTATGATTAAACCATAAATCATGATTTAAAAAAATAAAACTTTCTGATGACAACTTTTTGATTGTAAATAGCAGGTTTGTTTATTGCTCTTGCACGGCTACGGCTATGCCAGGAAAAGGGTTATAATTCAGGGTGCTGTCTTTCTGTCCCCTCGCATAAGCTCCGTTGCATTGTGTGGCGTAGTCGGCCATATGATGTAAAGACTTCACAGTCTAACAACATGTTTAGCAGTCCTGTATGTGGTACATTTCAGGCTTTCCCTCTGTTTCACTGATTATCTATATTTCTTTTTTTATATTTTATTTACATTTCTTACAACTTTGTCCTTATTGGTTATTCACAGCATACAGAAATAACAACAAATGCATTTTGGCAGTTTATGTAATAATAAAAGGTGTTTTGGTAATGAGGGTGTGAAACAAAGCAAGTTGTCAGAACACACAAATATGACATGATAAGCATGAACAAGCTGCAAAATGTACATACAGTTGTGTTATATCACACGCAAGATCAGGAATAAAAATACCCATACATGATCACATGATTCTTAGTTTGTCCATTCTTGAAAGCAATGGTATTACCCTCATGTTATCCTTGGGGTCAATTTAACCCCAAGCAACATTTAACATCATAAAATATATGTTTTTTTCCTTCATGTTTCATGACTTTTCCTCAATTGAAGGGTACAACAGAGTTAGCATGAAATTTGTACAATAATTTGTTTTCAATGTCCTGTACAAATATTTTGTACATTGATGTTCCTTGGGGTCAGTTTGACCCCAGCTGTATGAAACATAGGATACATGAATATTTGACACATTATGGATATTATTATTTGAATAGTATGAGAACATATTGTTATTATCATTATTACATACACAAGTACATATTAAATATAAGTCATTTTGGCAGGACTGTATAAGTCAAAAGGGGAAGCAACAGCAAGCCTTTGGGCTGCTGACACTGGATGGGCAATATTGCCAGCCAGGGTTCCAAGGTTCATAATGGGGTTTGAGGGGGTGGGATTGTTTTGTAGGGCTTTTGATGGTGGTTATTACACTCTTGTTAAGTACCTGTCACAAAAAAACTGGGTATGAATTATAATCATTTTCTGAGGGTTTATTTAGCTGGGGTCAAATTGACCCCAAGGATAAAGAGTGTCGGTAAGATTTGAGGACAACACAAGGGTTAAAAAAAGCATCCCTTTGTTACAATGATGACACACACACACACACACACACACACATTCAAACCAACCGTGACCAAGATTTCTCCCTGTATGTCTCTGGCAGCATCCAGGCGAGTCGTCCCTATGCCCCCCCGTGAGAGACCAGCTCCCAGCCCCACCAATCTGCTTCGGCCCATCCGACCCAACAAGTGTGGCACACGGCACAAGAAGCGCATCCCACGGGGCCGGATCCTGGGCGGGACCTCGGCGCTGCCAGGCTCGCATCCCTGGATGGCCGGCATCTACATAGGGGAGGAGTTCTGTGGGGGCACTTTGATACACGCCTGCTGGGTGGTGTCAGCCGCCCACTGCTTCTCCCGCAAGTATGTTCTTCTTCTACCTCTACCACTTCTACCTCTACTGCTAGCATGTAGGCTACTACCTCTACCACTACTGCTTCTACTCTAGTATGTACTACCTGCCTCTACCGCTAGTGTGTACTACCTCTTCCGTTAGTTTGTATTGGTTCTACCACTACTGCTTATACTGCAAGTATGTACCGTAAAACTCCAAATAATAGCCCAGGCTTTTTTATTTTCCCAAATCGCCAAACTGCACTGGCTAGTATTAGAGACAGGCGTCTATATGAGACAGGCCATTAATTCCCTTTACACAAAACTTTTCCTCTGCAAAGATGGAAAATATTACCAAATGAATTATTTCAAATACACTGAATGTCTACCCATATGACTAGGCTATCTGATGACGGATCATCAT
Source organism: Alosa sapidissima (assembly GCF_018492685.1). Taxonomy (NCBI): domain Eukaryota; kingdom Metazoa; phylum Chordata; class Actinopteri; order Clupeiformes; family Clupeidae; genus Alosa; species Alosa sapidissima. The sequence continues at coordinate 20,053,759 of NC_055974.1, forward strand.
TCATTTAGTGTTGAGATGTTGTTCATTGAGTAAGATAAGATACAAAAAGATCGTATCATATTTTGTCACTAGCAACCTAGCCTATATCGGTCCTTTGTCAAATACAGTTGCATTATCAGCCCTGACTAAAACCGTTCAGGAATTATTTATGCAAAAGTGGAACATGCGTAATGTTTCATTCTCCCTCCTTTTCAGCATGAGTGAAACAGCATGAGAGCATGAACCATATCGTTTCTCCCGTATTTTATTTGGGAAATTTGACAACAGTCAGCTTACATTTCAAATCATAGCCTACTTCTTTCTCTTTATCGCCATGGCAGTACATATTTAGAATAAAGAATAACGTTTGCAAACCCTTTTGTTTTGTTGCCAGCATAAAAACAAGCTTTAGAGCTCTTTTAATACTATCTAATCATAATGTTAGCGTACGCAGTCTGCACCATACTGACTTAAGCCCAATTCACACCAAAGATTCGTGACAAGATGAGTTGCAACATTCTAAAACCTTGCAACTGTGACTAGACATGGTGAATGCTTTGCGACAGCTTGCAACAACGTGCAACATCTAATTCACACAGCTGCAACTCCTTTCTGCAACTGTTTCGTGTCATTGCGAATCTTTGGTGTGAATTGGGCTTTAAACAGACGATCTGACGGGTTTTAGTAGTTTAAATACAACCCGAAACTAAAAAAAAACAGACCAGGCCTGTTTCTACCACTATTATGTGCAGCGTCTACAATTTGTATGTACTGCCTCTACCACAAGAATGCACTGCATCTACTGCAAGTCTGTACTGCTGTTTGTTCAGCTTCTGCTGCAAGTATGTACTTCTTCTGCAAGTTTGTACTGCTTCTATTGCACCTCTGTACTGCATCTACTGAAAGCACGCCCTGTTTCTACCACACAAATGTCCGCCTATGTTTCACGAATTTGAGTTGAGTTGGTTCTTTGACTGTCTGCCAGGCTGACTGAAGTTCCATCCATCTATTTATCTGTCTATCTATCTATCTGTCTTGTCTCTCATTCATTGTTTTTATTCTCTATGAAATTGTAAAGTCGTTCTGCAGCATGATGGCATGCGTGTGAGATGGTAATGAGGGTGACTACCACACAGGCTTTATTTGTTTGTCTGTCTTTTGATCACTCTGGTTGTTTGGTTTGTTTATTTACTTGTGACCAACTGTCCAACTGTCAGAAAAACTGTCTATCTTTCTTTTGCTTACTGTCTTATTTGTTTGTCTGTCCTCTCTCTCTCACACACACTCTCTCTGTCGCTCTCTCTTTTATTGTTCAGTCCTAGAAAGTCCAAAATTAAAGTGGTCCTTGGGCAGCACTTTTTCAATGATACAGGCCCCAATGCTAGGAGCTTCGGTGTAGAAAACTATTTCTTTCCACCTACATACAACCAGTTTGAGCCCACCCGTCATGATATTGGTGAGTGAGAAAGCAGACACACACCGATAAACGTGCATGTGGATGTGCATGAAAACTCACACAAACTTCAGTATGCTCACCTACACTCTAATATGGGTTCCAGTAGTATGCCACACACACACACAAACACACACACACATCCCTCCATGAACAGGGCCTCAAATACTGAAATATCATATTGATATTACACAAGCAGGCTAGTATACACACACACACACACACACACACACACACACACACACACACACCTGTGTACTCTGTGGTTTCTCCACTTGCCCGAGCACTCTGCCATGGAACCATAGCCTCATTATGACATGGGCTCGTCTCCCAGGCTACACGTCTCCGCGGTCACAGTTGTGCTTCTCCATGACAGCTGTGGGCCGTGCGGACCGTCCCAGATGGCAGAGTAGAATCCTGTCCCCCCCCAACTGTCTCTCTCACCCATCTACAGCCACATTCCTCACTCAAACACTGTCACCACCCCACTCTCTCCTAGATTACCAGACTCACTGTGCTCTCATGGGACTACAGGTCCTTTCCCTCTGCAATATATAACTATAATAACTGTAAAAACACAGTTTAAATATATTTCTTTAACAACCCGACTGCACACTATATCGACAGCAACATGAACATCATCTACACAGCAGCTTAGTGTTGAGTTCAGAAACATTGTGATGTTGGGGCTGCTGTGTTGTACATCTTGTGTTATATTGTGCTTGTGTACAAGTAGCATTTTGAATGTTTCACACACACGCACGCACACACACACGCAAACACAAACACACACACACACACACACACACACACACACACACACACACACACACACACACACACACACACACTGCATTTTGAATTAATTAATTGAATTTATAAACTAATGAATTGGAATGTGTAGTGTTGTTGAAGTTAGAGAAGAAAGATGGCCGCTGTGCCCGGAGAAGTCCGTTCATCCGGCCCATCTGTTTGCCAGAGAAGAACACCACCTTTCCCGACTTCTACTGCTGCCAAATCACCGGCTGGGGACACACTGCGGAGAGTACGTAACACACACACACAGACACACACATACACACAGACACACAGAGACACAGACACAGACACACACATACTGCAAATATCACTTTCACTAACTACTACTGAAAAACACACACACACACACACACAAACACATATAATGCAAATATCACTTTCACTAACTACTACTGAAAAATATGCACACACACAGGGGTTAAAGTGTGTGTGTGTGTGTGGGGGGGGGGGGGGGCATATTCTTTCATACCAACAATATAGCGCAATGATATTGTTAAAATAAATGGTGAGTTAATTTTAGCGTGTACAGAGCTGACCAAGAAGCTAGCAATTCTTGTCCAAAAAGTATTGCTACACCACGATACTCAATATGTTGTCCAACGGTGAGTCAATATGTTGTCCAACGGTTGTCCAACGGTGAGTCAATATGTTGTCCAACGGTGAGTCGTTGCACCGACACTGGATTTCAGGGTTCCCCCACCTGGCAAGTCCCACTAACCTGTCCCAGTAACCACTGCACACACACACACGCACACACACACACACACACACACACACACACACAGAGAGAGGCTATACACAAACATACACACAGTTATACATCAGAGTATCCATGCACAGGGAAGTGCACAAGCACACACCACACAAATACAAACACATAACACACACCACAATATTGAGTCAGAAAGGAATGGGGCATGACGGCACTTGTCTTGGCCATAGATGAAAAACACTGATAAGACTGTGACAGTGAATTTGACATCATGGAATCAAGTGACACAGAATTCCCCTGTGTTGTACATACCGGTAGTTAGGCCTCAATAGACAGCAGGGAAACACTCACATACGCACACAAATTTAGGTTTGGTTATCTTTACAAGCATGACAAATACATCACATCACAAACACATCAAATCACTGTTGCATTGCCAACTTTCTCTCTCTCACTCTATCTATCTTTCTGTCTATCTATGTATTAACAGTATCTATCTATCTATCTATCTATCTATCTATCTATCTATCTATCTATCTATCTATCTCTCTTTTCTTTCTTTCTTATCACATAAACACATACATACACATATGTGGGATCCAGTGAGGCCTAATTCTCACTATCTACTCACATCTCTTTCCAGAGGGAACCACATACTCCCACCTGAGGGAAGGTGTGGTTGGGATTTACCCTTTTGACTGGTGCTCCCGGCCGGAAGTCTACGGCCCAGAGATTCGTCCAGGAATGTTGTGTGCGGGGAGTAACCGCTGTGTGGACGCTTGCCAGGTAAGTAGCTGACACATCACCGACACATCACCGATCACTTATACACTTGGTGGTTGTGTAACACTGGGTGGCAGGAAGGGTGAACAAAGTGAGAAGATTGTGTCAGAGTCACATCCGGTCAGGAGTCACATCTGGTCCAACATAATTTAACATGTCGTAACATAAAATGTGTGTATGTGTGTGTGTGTCGGTGTGTGTGTGTGTGTGTTCATGTTTGTGTATACATCCACTGAAGGGAGGTACAGTATCTTACAAAAGTGAGTACACCCCTCACTTTTTTGTAAATATTTTATTATATCTTTTCATGGGACAACACTGAAGAAATGACACTTTGCTACAATGTAAAATAGTCAGTGTACAGCTTGTATAACAGTGTAAATTTACTGTCTATTACCTATTTACTACTATTAGCTATTAATGTCTAAACCCCTGGCAACGAAAGTGAGTACAGCCCTAAGTGAAAATGTCCAAATTGGGCCCAATAAGCCATTTTCCCTACCCAAGGTCTCAGGTGTGAATGGGGAGCAGGTGTGTTAAATTTAGTGTTATCGCTCTCACACTCTCTAATACTGGTCACTGGAAGTTCAACATGACACCTCATGGCAAAGAACTCTCTGAGGATCTGAAAAAAGGAATTGCTGCTCTACATAAAGATGGCCTAGACCAGGGGTCACCAAATGGCGGACCGTGGTCCGAGTCCAGACCCTGACGTGATCCTATCCGAACCCAGACCATAATAATTTAGATTTTCACGGAAGGTTTCAAAGCTGCGCTAAATGTTTCGTAGGATAACAGCTTCAGGAACCATCATCTCGCTTGCTGCTACTCAGCCAGTGAAATCTGTGCATTCTGATAAAGTCGAGTCCGTGAGTAAAGTTGGGCCCTACTATGGTGAAGAGACTCACTGATAGCCTGACAGGGAAAGCGAGGAGAGGAGACGGGACGAGAAACAATCGGATGGATATGTAACAATAAGTAAGTTATTTTCAAATAATGGATTGCTCAAAGGGGAGAAAGCTAGACAGCGAGAACAGAGCTTTATATAACGATCGGGGAAATTACCACGCAGAAATGTCACGTCCATAACGTCAACTAAATAGCCCTACGTTGGCATTGTGTTGGCGTTATATGGGTGTGACAGTTTTGCGCGGAATTGCCCTGGACCGACTCTTATACATATTCTGAGCTAGGCGATTGTTAAAAGCACCAATTTGAAGCACCTAGCGCCAATTTGAAGCTAGGCCTACCCATTCAACAGTGAACTGACACCACATAATATTTACGATTTAATTAAGAGGGCAATATGATTGATCCACCACAATCTTAACACATCCATTCACTGCCCACGTGATGTTCCTTAAGGTTTCCAGGATTTCCGGTCAACATTAAAATTTTTAAAAAAAAATAGAATTAAACTTGCTGATTGATGGGTTCAAGGCTGTGGAATATATCCATCCTCAAATCAGCTCAAATCTTATTTTAAGTTCACGTTAAGATCTTAAAATAGCCAAGGCTACTCAGTTTTTCTCCCCAATTAGGGCCTACTCATATCTTCCTTATTTCTCCTCATTTCGAATGTTACCTTTAGGCTACTAATTTTATTTCACATTAAACATTAGGCCTAGGCCTACAACTAGGCTCCATCCATCCATCCATCCATCCATCTGTCCAAATATATATATATATATATATACAGTATATATCCATCCAAATATCCATATATATATATATATATATATATATATATATATATATATATATATATATATATATATATATATATATATATATATATATATATACACTATACACGCATGTTAAACATTATGATGCTCCGGACCTTTGCTTGAGGGAATTTTCCGTAACTGGACCACGCTGAAGTTTAATTGAATACCCCTGGCCTAGACTATAAGAAGATTGCCACCAACACCCTGAAACTGAGCTGCAGCACGGTGGCCAAGACCATACAGCGGTTTAACAGGATAGGTTCCACTCAGAAACAGGCCTCGCCATGTTCGACCAAAGAAGTGCTCAGCGTCATATCCAAAGGTTGTCTTTGGAAAATAGACATATGGGTGCTGCCAGCATTGCTGCAAAGGTTGATGGAGTGGGGAGGTCAGCCTGTCAGTGCTCAGACCATACAGTACGTCGCACGCTACATCAAATTGGTGTCCCAGAAGGAAGCCTCTTCTAAAGATGATGCACAAAAAAGACCCGCAAACAGTTTGCTGAAGACAAGCAGACTAAAGACATGGATTACTGAAACCATGTCCTGGTCTGATGAGACCAAGATAAACTTATCTGGTTCAGATGGTGTCAAGCGTGTGTGGCGGCAACCAGGTGAGGAGTACAAAGACAAGTGTCTCTTGCCTACAGTCAAGCATGGTGGTGGGAGTGTCATAGTCTGGGTCTGGGGGCATGAGTGCTGCCTGCACTGGGGAGCTACAGTTCATTGAGGGAACCATGAATGCCAATATGTACTGTGGCATACTGAAGCAGAGCATGATCCCCTCCCCTCGGAAACTGGGCCGCAGGACAGTATTCCAACATGATAACGACCCCAAACACAGCAAGGCGACCACTGCCTTGCTAAAGAAGCTAAGGGTAAAGGTGATGGACTGGCCAAGCATGTCTCTAGACCTAAACCCTATTGAGCATCTGTGGGGCATCCTCAAATGGAAGGTGGAGGAGCGCAAGGTCTCTAACATCCACCAGCTCCTTGATATCATCATAAAGGAGATGAAGAGAATTCCAGTGGCAACCTGTGAAGCTCTAGTGAACTCCATGCCCAAGATGGTTAAGGCAGTGCTGGAAAATAATGATAGCCACACTAAATATTGACACTTTGGGCACAATTTGGACATTTTCACTTAGGGGTGTATTCACTTTTGTTGCCAGCAGTTTAGACATTAATGGCTGTGTTGAGTTATTTTGAGGGGATAGCAAATTTACACTGTTATACAAGCTGTACACTGACTACTTTACATTGTATTAAAGTGTAATTTCTTCAGTGTTGTCCCATGAAAAGATATAATAAAATATTTGCAGAAATGTGAGGTGTGTAGTCACTTTTGTGAGATGCTGTAGTTCCATATCTGTTTAAATATGTATTTTGATGTGTATACATCTCTATGCATTTTAGTATGAATTCAGTTATATTTTATATGTCAATGTCAATATATACTACTTTTTAAAACAATCACAGTTAACAGTTTTAAAGTGTTGTACATTAAAAACAAATGTATCACAATGTATCATATATGCATGTTTCCTTATTTTTTCCTTTATACTGTACATACAGAAATCTCTCTTTCTCTTTCTGCCTGTGTCAGGGAGACTCGGGTGGTCCGTTGGCCTGCACGCGCGATGGAGTCAGCATCCTGTACGGAGTGATCAGCTGGGGGGACGGCTGTGGACGGAAGAACAAGCCTGGCGTCTACACCAAAGTCGCCGACTACGTCAACTGGATCACTAAACAAGTCCGCTCGGGGTCCTAGCACAGCACAGTAGGCCATGGACCTCTCTAGAAGAACAAGCACACACACTCCGTTCAACCAGTGCTGGTCAAGGAGACACAGCTATGCAGGAGTACATCTCATCAAGCACATTCTGTGCTGCTGTTGGGGAGTAGACATGTATTTTGGCCGAACTCTGAACTTGTGACTTACGTTAAGGTCTTGAGTTGAAGTGCTTGAGGAAGATATGGATCTTGAAAGGACACGCACACATATGGGATAAATCTGTTTGGCTGTTTGACTTGGAGCACAGTACAGAGAGGAACTAAGGACTATTTTTTTATTTTCATATTTTATGTCTTGAAGGGAACAGAGGGAGTTTTTACAACCCAACTGTGAATACGATGTATGTTATTTTCATGTTTATTATACAATAAATATTGCCCAAAATGGAAAACACTATCAAATAGCTTCAGTCTCACTTAAGCACCACCAGCAGTAACTTGATGAAACATGCTCCTCGGAGCTGAAGAAATTCTCCAGTGAGTGGACTCTCTTGATGTTGACTGAGAGTGCTGTCAGTTGTACAAAAGTGAGAGAAAATCACTCCATAACTCAACTTGGCTTTCTATTCTCTTTGTTCTCCTTGTACTATGATGGAGATGAGGTAATCTGCTGGCAAAGCCTGCACTTGTTAATTAGAACGCGTTGTTCCAAGTAACAGTGTTTTGTGAAGGACACCCCACATAACTTATCAATTTTGGCCCTTTAAACTGTCTCATCACCATCACAAACATTTGGGGAAGTCTGCAGGAGGGGAGTCTATTTGAAGATATTAAAGCTGCCAGATGTCATGACATATTAGATTTTTAATAAGCATTTCCGAGAAATCTGTTATTGATCAGTTACTGTCAATTAAAGACCTAATGTCAAAGTGTGGTAGATTTTGGATCCGAGCCAATTACTGCAAAGAACAAGAAGTTCACAAAATCACGCTATTAAGCGATGCATCCAGATATTGTGCAACTGCCGAATGCTTTTAAATACAAGATGTGGCACTTTCCTCACACTTGCCCTATGCTAAATTGAACCACTTGTCCTTTAACCTGCGAAACGATTATAAGAAACCTGGCAACTAGCCACGCCATGTAACTTGTGTCAGGGGAGGGCAACATATGGGTCTTTAGGAGCAGAGGGAGGTTGTCCGTAAGCGTGTATGCCGCGGCAATAAAGTTATTTTGAAAGTGACCCTCCGTGGGGACCACGAGCAGACGGGACAGCTGGATGCCTGTGGAACCATGACTGAAGATGACGGATTCTGTGGTCGTGGAGGGTCTAGTGAAAATACGAGACGGCAAAAAGGTGTCTGCTAGTTGTGATTTCCACTCAAGACCTTTCTTGAAAACGCGTATTACACGGTTTTTTTTTTGTGTGTGTTGGTTGTCAGGTTGTTTACTTGTGTCGTCTCTCGTTTCAGTGGAAGAGTAGATGGGTCGTGCTCCGCAAGCCTTCGCCTGTTGCAGGTACTGTTCGCAAACCGACAGCTCAAGTCAAACACTGACATGTTTTTTTTCCTTCTGATTCATTACGCCTGGGGAAGAGCATAAGGCTGTTGATGAGCTTGACTTCAACCCATGACAAAGTTAAGACAAAATTCAAAGCTGTATTGGTTGTCTTAACTTGTGTTACTTTATGAGTCATGGGCCACTACTTGCTCTGACGATAAATGTCGCCTGCAAATTGGTCTTGTTCTGCAAGCCTGTCGGGATTCACAAGCGTGTCGTTGTCGTATTATGCTACATGTATAGGATACAGTGACTTAAAATCTGTTCATTAGTTTTAAGTGGGAGCAAATAGTCTTCGGTTGGCCCACATTGATAGGTATTGCATGGTAAAAAGTGGTACGTTACAATTAAAGGAACAGTGCACACTAACTCAAGTCATATCCAGCAAAAGTCAACAGTTTGTCTAGTCGCCCGCAACCCCTCAAAACATCAGTACTTGATTTACGGTTAGACATTCCCAGAGTGCCTTTTGACGTTCTGGAATTTACGCATAACCGATAACTTGTGCAGTAGCCCCCGTTAGTAATGTACCAGACACTCGATACGTTTAATAAGCAGAATAGAGTTCCTAGAAATCAATAATCTCGGACAAGAAGTAGGTTTGCATATAGGGCAAAGCCGTCCCTGATGTGGGCTATTTTTATCGTGGTCTCCTGACATCACCAGAGGCTACTACTTTCAAGCCCCTTTACGCATGATTCCAAAACAAAGGTGAACGACTCTCTGTCCTCTGAATTACGCAACAGCACTAGAATAAGCAGCGCGGGCCCTTGGTGTTACTGTACCCTCTCGCTGTCACTTTGTTGCCCGGCGTCCTACGGTACAGTAGGTGCCTGCGCGGGTCAATCGTCTCTTTGAAGCGCTTGTTATTCCAGCTGTCCCCGGACCGCCGCGGTCATGCAATGCATGCATGCATGTGATGGTGCCCCTCTAGCCTTCACGTGCACGCGCGCCTGTGTGTGTGTGTGTGTGTGACGGACAGAAGCCATAGTGGAGGTCATGTTTTGTCAGTTGACGCCGCTGCTGTTGTGTTTGGTTAACAACGAACTAGAGTGCCAGTGAGGCACCTGACCCGACTCATTTTTTTTTCCACACACACCGCTACCAATGCCAAGCAGAGGGTAAACATACCTAACTACCAGGCAGGGATGTTTGAGACCCAACTGTGTTCGTTTGCCATGGGTACGACGACCCTGCCTCTAGTCCTGTCTGTACTGATCACAGGCTCGAAAAGAGCGTTGAAATCATTATATGAATTACCCCTCTTTATGTTTAATTGGAGTAATTGGAACGAATAGCTGGAGCATGGTCGTAATTGAGCCTCGTTAAGCATAATTAAGCTCAACACGACTAGTCTTGTTCAGTGGTTTGGCGAACTTGTTGCTGCCTCATGCTTTTTATCCCTTTCGCTCCCTTTCATGCATAATCTGTTTCTAATCTATTTCCTCATCCCGCGCTGCCGCTTGTAGTCTATTGTTTCCCCTCTAATATTTTATTTCCCAATCATTGTCCTTGTCCATCTCTTCACCCACTCCTCTCTTTGATCAGTTCATCTCTGACCTCCTACTCACTTGTTCGTTCTCCATTGTGCATACAACCTTCATATAACCTTAATCATGACTATTCACTTCAAACATAATCATAGCACTATTTTCTTTGTGCTCTCTCTCTCTCTCTCTCTCTCTCTCTCTCTCTCTGTACACATACCCACCTCTGTCCACCCCTTCCATCCATCTATATTTCCTTTCTTTCTTTCTTTCTTTCTTTCTTTCTTTCTTTCTTTCTTTCTTTCTTTCTTTCCTTGTTCTATAACATCTAATCATGATGATACTGTTCCCATCTCTTCCTTCTATTTTCATAATGTTCTGCCTTCTCTCAAATCGTCCTTCATCTTTTTTATATCGTTATTCCTTGTTATTTTTTCTCTGAATACCCATCTGTTCTCTTATCTCCCTGTACCACTCTCTCCTCTCTCTCTCTGTCTCTCTCTCTCTCTCTCTCTCTCTCTCTCTCTGTCATTGTTTCTGCAACACCCTCTACACCTCTCTGTCAACTTCTCTCTTTTTTCTGTCTGTCTGTCTCTCACCTCTCTCACCTCTCTCTCTCTCTCACACACCTCTCTCCCTCTCCCTCTCTCCCTCTCTCTCTCTCTCTCATACCTTTCTCCATCCCCCCACCTCTCTCAGACTGCCTGGTGGTGCTGGTGTATAAGGAGCGTGGGGAGCGGGCGTCGGGACAGCGCGAGCGGAGCAGCGTGACCCTGGAGCACATCTTCGGCCTGGAGCCGGGCCTGCCCTACGAGGGCCTAGCGCTGGGCCAGTCGCTCACCATCCTGTGCCTGAGCCAGAGCGTGGCGCTGGGCTTCGACTGCCGCGAGACCCTGCAGGCCTGGGAGCTGCGTCTGCGCTACAGCCTGGGGGAAGGTAGGTGTGAGTGAGGATACATTCCGTCTTTCTTCATCTTCTCTCTCTGCTGGCGATGGTGGTGGTGATGACGGGGCAGCCATGGCCTATTGGTTAGCACTTCAGACCTGTAACCAGAGGGTTGCCGGTTCGAACCCTGACCAGTAGGCGCGGCTGAAGTGCCCTTGAGCAAGGCACCTAACCCCTCACTGCTCCCCGAGCGCCGCTGTTGTATGATGATGTAGGCAGC
>NC_055974.1:20082679-20097679 GCF_018492685.1 Alosa sapidissima
TCAATATATTAAGATCATATTAAGTTAAAGACTATATGGTGCAAAATACCATGTTAATTCTTTGATAATGTTGTGTAACCTTCCTTTCCTTCAGAAATGGAGTTGAGCTCTGCGTGGGTCCATGTGTCTGCTCTGAAGTCATAGCAATGTTTTTGTTAGTTAGGTCATGAGATACAGTTTTGCATTTAAAACATCTGTCTACTTAATTGCCATGTTCACCTCTCAGAGCTTCACTGCAGCCATGCTCCGCTCGTAAAACCAGGTTATATCGGTCAGGACTGTATCAACGGCGGTCATACATTACAACAGCTTTGTGGAAACATTCTGAGAAGAACCATGTGTTCTCTGAGGATACATGTTTGGCATCTCACTGAAAACGTTTTAAGAAACCATATGATGTTAAAGAGATCCAGGTCAGCCTTCAAAAACAACAGATTGAGTAAAAACCTTTTAAAGTAAAAAAATTAACTTTGAGTCTTTGAGTAACGAAACAAATTAAATGAATGAACTAATGTTCCGTGAATTACCTTAATTTGGACACATGCAGGCCAGACCACCTCTGAAATTTGTCTGAGTTATTAGATCATGAATGTGGTCATTATGTGGAATCTGATCATTATGACCAGGTGTGTACAGGATCTGAGTTATGCTGAAGTTCATGGCGTACCAATGATGTTTATTCAGAGATTTTGAATGTGAAGTGTCAGGCATGTGTTAACATAAACAAACAGTGAATTCCAGTGTGAATAGTTACATAAGGTTTGTGAATGCTCATGGTACATTGACAATTATGGTTGGTTTATTAACATTGTAATGTAGTTGTTAATTGTAAATAATTGAATCTTCATGTACAGTATTAAGTATTAGCATTTATATATTTAGTCTGTGCCATGCTTTATGGAAGAGCAGTGCAGAAGGTGTAACTGAAAGTTGGTCTCATTCCCTCCTCATTGAAAACGAAGGTGAGAACTCGCATCCCTCAGGCTTAAATCAGAGAGCTTTTCGGTCTTATTGCGTCCGAGCCGTCTCCCCTCCTCGAGTTACAGCCAATCGTGCACGCTTTGACGGACATAACGAGAGGGTGAGCGTGTGTGCAGCGCACGACGCAACACATCTTGGCTCGTCCGTCGTCGCCGCGGCGACCACTTTCTCGGCTAACGAGCACGGCGCACTCAGACAGCTGAGGGAGATCGGCGCCTGGTGTTGGCGTTTTCACACGTCGCCCTGGGCCAATCGGAGGGGCCCGCGGCGGCCTATTCTTAACCCGGCCAGGGGGAAGAAATAGCTGGGGCGCTGGTGGAGGCGCTGGTGGAGGCGGTGGCGGTCGGAGGTCAGAGAGACAGGGTTCACTCTGACGGGGGCCCACGAAGCCTCTTAATCACTCAGGGAATGTGAGTAACCTCATCCCTCGACTCTGCTGTGTTCCAGCAAGTCTGGCTAGAGAAGGGGACGGTCGTGCTCCCAACTTCCAGTCACATACACGTGCACACACACACACGCGCCCACATACGCACACACACACACACACACACACACACACGCACACACACACACACACACACACACACACACACACTCATGTATGCACACATACCCTCTCTTTCTCTCTCTCTCTCTCTCTCTCTCTCTCTCTCTCTATCTCTCTCTTTCTCACACACACACACACAAGCACACTGTACTGACACATTTTCACACACTAACATTTCACCAAATATGCTCATGCACATGTACACATACACATTGCACACACACATACATTATGTCATTCTTTCCACACTCTGACTCGTTCCTTTTTTGTCTCTCTCTCTTCCCTTTTTTACTCCCTCTCTTTCTTCCTCACGCACATACATTCATAGCCACTAGTTCCTCTCAGCCTTTATCTCTGTGTCAATTTTTCCTTTCCCTCTCTCTATCTCCCTCTCTCTCTATCTCTCTCTCTCTCCCTCCCTCTATCTCTCTCTGTTCTGTCCACACCCACTGTAGGCTTTTCCTTGCTTCCCTGTAATCAGACCTTGGTCCCCACCTTCAAGTTCAGGCCACTTGCTGACAAGAAGCTAAATCTGCGGCAGATGTTAGATAGCTTTTCCATTGACCGGGATCCTGCCCGCCTAACTGACTGCTGACCACACAGTCTAACTCCAGTCACTTTGGCTCATTCCCTAATCCCCTGGAACTTATTTACTCGCTGCTTTTTTGGGGGGTCATTGTGGTCATCAAATAAGGGCATGTGTGCCTATAAACACATGCCAAGCTTCTCTCTGATAAAACCAAAAGGAAGTTATTAGCATTTGTAACCCATTGGAAATGTACACTTTTTGTGTTAGCCTTTAGCCTAGCTAGCAATTCCACACAAGCATTCCCCTCATTGCTCTGGTGACAGCCAGGGGACATTGATAGGAGTGGTGACCCCCCTGGAGATGTGCATACTATGTGTTAGCGGTTAACTATTTACCCAGTTCCTTCAGGTGAAAGCCAAGGGATGTTATTAGAAGTGGTAAAACCCATTGGAAATGTAGACATTTTGTGTGTTCTCCATTAGCGCTGCTGGCTAACAGCTGTCACTGGAGTCCTGTGACTTTAGCTGAAGGTGCACGTTCCTGGCTTTCTCGCCCCACTGGCCCCAGCTAAACTCCCGTACAACATTCCATTTGGATCGCATGGACCCCGCGGGCTATAAATAGCTGGAAAAGTGCTAGACAAACAGAGAGGTGTTTCACTATGATCCAGCCTTTTCCCCTCCACCCTCCTCAATGCTCTCCTGGTGGAAGCCAACAGCTCAACCAGCACTGCACACCTCTGCTGATAGAGGGCGCTACACATTAGTGTTTCTCACACATCAACATATACATAATTATACACTTATATGTGCAAATAGATAAATGGTCATAATTATGTCCATTTGAAATAGAATGATAACATATACCACCGATTCACCCTCTTAGCTCTGTCTGCATTTTTTGCACCAGCTGTGCTAGGGAGAGTCTGCAACCAATGTATAACTTGTTTACACAAACCACCAGACCAACAGATGTGGGCAGAACCATATCAGCATTCTCATCATACATCCCCTTTTCCTCCTTTGAAAAGTACATTCGGTTCCCCCCTTCACACACACACACACGCACACGCACACACACAAACCCCAGTTACATTCCATTAGAGTACAACATGTATCTTTGTATCAGGAAGACAGACTTCTGGATGGTCTTTTCTGTTCATTATTCAGCTCAGGCGCTGCTGTGATCACCTAAATGAGGTCACCAGAAACTGTCTGTTCTTGTCATGAGAGACGGGCAAATGAAGCCCGCGTCCTTTATCTAGACAAGTCCGAGACAGACTCCAAAGGGGGCTTTTTTGTGTGTCCTCGGTGGAAATGAAATGCAGAGACAATCTGTTTTGTGTGTGTCAAAAAAAATGTGTGTGTGTGTGTGTTGGTATCAGGTGATCAGAAGTTGGCAAGAGCGCTGAGGCATTGCCAGTGGTTTAAAAAGATGGCATTAGCAAGAATAATCCATACTAGGGCATTCATCCTGCCAACTAAGATGGTAACACAAAGATGGCATGGAAGAAAACATGACATGTTGTGCCAACCATGACTCACCTGAAATCTAGATCATTTGAAAAAGTAGTCAAGGCTTGAGTATGCAGCAAGAATTGATACTGGAATTTGATAGCAGTGTCTGACCTGAGCTATCTTTTTTTTTTTTTTTTTTTTCGTTTTTATTTTAAATTTATGTTGACTAGCACATTCCAGTGGCTTAGGCATTACTATTTGAATATGGCTCATATTTGATAAGTATACAAAATGAATACATACCACACCAGTGACTCTGATCACGATGTAACAGACACATTGAAACGTCAGTCAAAGACTTTTTTTAATTAAACAAGCATTTTCAGCGTCCGTGTGCTCCCATGACCTCTTTTATTATACATTACAGACGACGGTTTGCAAAAAACAAGTTGGCAAATATTATAGTGTGTTCGGAATAGCTCAGTGTGTGTTTCTGTAGTGCATTTGACATGCTTGTAGGTAGAGGGAGTCTCTGTCATCCCCCACACCTAATCAAAATGCACCGAATGCTTTTCTCGAACAAAAGTTCTTGGAGGAAAAAAACTTCCTGGAGGACAAGATGGGTGATGTCTGTGGTGCTATTCCACTCTCGCACACTCAGACATCAGACAGCCAAACGTTATCTTGGTTTTTAAAAGGGGACAACAACCAGCTCCAAACCTACCTTGGGCCACATGCCCAGTGTACTGTTATCTAAAATGAATGCTTTCTCTCTCTCTCTCTCTCTCTCTCTCTTTCTCTCTCTCTCTCTTGCTCTCTCCCTCTCTCCCTCTCTTCTATCTTCACTCCCCCATTCTCTTTCATTCACTAGTTTTCCTTCATTCACTCTCTGTCACTCTTTCTCTCTCTTTATTTCCCTTATCCTCTTTCTACCTCATCTTCCCATTCTTCTGTACTTCTACCTCTCTGTACCCCTCACTCACTGTTTTGGATTAGAGATTTAAAAAAAAAAAAAATCTGACATTGTTGTGGATTCCACATGTGAAAGGGATCTCTGTTGTTCTGCCTTCACAGACCCGAATGCCTGCCCAGCGTCAGTGGAGGAGAGGCTCAACCAGGAGGCCCAGGAACTGGAGAAGAGACTCAGCATGCTCTCTCACTGTAGTCAGCACAGTACAGGTATCTCTCTCTCTCGCTCTCTCTCTCTCACACACACACACACACACACACACACACACACACACACACACACACACACACAGGCCCAGGAACTGAAGAAGAGACTCAGCATGTTATCCCATTGTAGTCACCACATGCATACACACACACACACACACACACACACACACACACAAAGGCAAGCATGCACACACTTACAGCAGTTCATGTTCTATCAGACACAAATGATGGCATACCACCCACTGCCACTTAGGACTTCAGGATTTTAAACCAGTTCCATTTTTTCAATTCTCCTCCTTTGAAATACCATGCTTGCTTACTTTATTCATTTGAAATACCATGCTTGCTTACTTTATTCATTTGAAATACCATGCTTGCTTACTTTATTCATTTGAAGACAGAGGCAGATAGGTGCTGTAGGTGTTCTTTTGGCCTTTTATACTTTGACAAATATAGCAGGATTAATAGAATACTAAGCATTTTTTTTATAGTGTGTGTAGTCACTATAGTTTCTCTCCCTCTCTCTCCCCTCTCTCTCCCTCTCTCTCTCTCCCCCTCTCTCTCTTTCTCTTCATCTATCTCTCCGTCTCTTATTCCCTCACTTTTTGTCTTTGTCATGCTTGTTCTTGAAGCCTCCACCTCCAGTTACTCCACCTCAGTGGCGGGCGACGATCGGAGTATCTCCGGATCCTCAGACACCTCGGACACCAGCCAATCAGACAGCAGCATCGGCAGCCGTCTAGCCGCTTGGGCCGATCCCGCCTCTGGCGCTGGCCCGGCCGAGGCCGCCGGCCAATCGGCCGGCACCAGGAACGCCCCGCTGCTAGCGGACGAGAGGCAGCTGCCCGTCACCCTCGTCGGCGGAACCAGGCTGCCCGGCGTCGCCGTCGGCGGTGCGTCCGCCAAGCCGGCACGCTCGCGGCGAGGGCTGCAGGAGATCGGGCGCCAGAGCTCCTCGGACAGCGGCATCGCCACGGGGAGCCACTCCTCCTATTCCGGAAGCTTCTCCTCGTACACCAGCAGCCTGGACGTCGGCGTGGGTTCCGGGGGGAACAGTGGTGGCGACGACTTCGGCTCGGTCCTCAGCCTGCCACCCGCTCCGCACCCCCTCGCCACCCCCGCTGGCGCTGCCACCACACCTGCCGAACGGACCCTCTGCACATGCCCGCCGTGCCCGGGCCACGAGTACCAGGTGCCCTCCTCACTGCGCTACCTGTACGACACGCCCAGGAGTCTCCTCCTTGGCACTGCCAAGGGCGAGGGCACGGGGGGCACAAGCAGTGCCACAGAACCCCAGGCTGGGACTTCTTCCCAGGCAGAGGCGTCTGAGGAGTCCAAGGCAGGCAAGCCTGGGAGGCTCTCGCGGGGCAACAGCAGCGAAGAGGCGCCCCCTAGTGAGGAAGTGGCAGAAGTGTGTCAGATCTGCACCCCCAGGGCCATCTTCACAGCGTGCCCCATTTGTGGAGGCCTGAAGGTACAAGACACACAGAAACACAAACACACACACACACAGACACACACATACACACACACACACACATACACACACACACACACACACACACTCTCATCAGATTGGCTCCCTCTCATCAGATTGGCTTCTTCTCATGTCGTAGTTTCCAGAGCCCAAATCTGTTTATAATGAGAGCCACTTAACCTGAGTAAGGGACACCACATCTGGAGCCAGGCCAGGCATTCTCATATTTACTGATATTATTTACCTAATGAATTTTGTAATGGAGGTCCTTTTTGAAATTGCCTCATGCCTACAAAACATTGCCTACTTTCTTACCCCCCCATCCAAGTGACTCACTGTCTGATGCAATTAAATTGAACATTCATGCCGGGCATCCTCAGTCACTCGTCTAATTCATGCTGAAGGTTTGTTTGGATAGGGGACGCTACTGGAGTGGCTGGAAGCGGTTCGTCTGCATTTTCGAATGCTTTTGCTTCACTTCGTCTGACTCATAATCAGATTACATTAATATGTGTTGAACAGGGGGGGTTATTCAATCCTTCCATTACAAAAAAACAGTCTGGCAAGGTTTGTCATTGATTGACAAGAATGAGTAAGAACGATTGTCAGATTTGGTATAGACACAAAACCACACACGTAAACACACAAAAATTATTAGGTAGATAGATAGATACTGTAGATAGATAGACAGACAGACAGACAGTGAGAGAGAGAGAGAGAGAGAACAATATCTGTTTAGACAGAGAGGTTATACGCATTAGTAAATCTGTTTGATAGAAAGTTTCAGAAATAACAGTTTATTCTCCCATAAACACTCACTGGAGTTTACATATCAGTGTTCTGAAGCCAGAGGGGATTAGGCCATTCAGAAGATACATGATGCAATAAATCCTCCATGCTGGCGATTTGACAGTCTTAATGATTTTTTCCCTCTTTTTTCCTCCTCTGTTCTTCCTCGTTGCCAGAAAAAATGAAGTTGTTTTAGAGTCAGATGAGGCGCAGAAGCGGATACTTTGATCTCGTGAAGCGTTTCGCACATTGGCTTAGATAGGGTGGCCTACCCTGGAATTGGTTCAGCCAGTTCAGAGCCAGTTAGACAAACACACATTCAGACTGGCTGTGTTAGTGAGCGAGTGAGTGAGTCAGCCAGATGGATATGGGATGTCTGTGTGAGTGAGGCAGTGGTGTGTATGTGCGTGTGTGTGTGTGTGTGTGTGTGTACAAGCTCTGGGTGTATGCCTAATTATTTTGTGTGTGTGTGTTGTGTTCATCCCTTGAATGCGTGTGAATGGAGGCATGCATCTAAATCTCTGTATAGTATATAAGTGAGTGGGTGTGCGTGTGCGTGTGCATGTGTGTGTGTGTGTGTGTGTGTGTGTGTGTGTGTCAGAGATGTGTGTGTGTGTGTGTGTGTGTGTGTGTGTGTGCAGGTGTTGCTGCTTCACTGCAGATCTAAAGGGACATCTGTTTTGGTAGCCTGACTAAGTCAAGTTTTGTGCGTGTGCGTGTGTGTGTGTGTGTGTGTGTGTGTGTGTGTGTGTGTGTCAGAGATGTGTGTGTGTGTGTGTGTGTGCAGGTGTTGCTGCTTCACTGCAGATCTAAAGGGACATCTGTTTTGGTAGCCTGACTAAGTCAAGTTTATATCTCACAAGAAACACTTACACTTACTGTAAGTTCTTTATTTAGGCCTTGGGAGAGCAGAAAACAGAACAACATTAGTTCTGTGCCCGGCTTGAACGCCACTAGCAGCATATGGACCCTTTCAACAAGGTAAACAAAAACAATGCTTGAACGTTCTATTTGGGCCCCAATCTACTTCCTCTGCATTAAGATAACATATGGAATGTTAAAAAGGAAGTCTTGTGGGGCCAACTATGATGCTGATAATGGAACTCTCTTGAAAGGGTCCATAGCTGTGTTAGATTGTGTTTATCTGTGGCAGCAGAATTAAATCTAGCATTAGTGAAAGCTCCTTTAAGACATCTTAAGCCCTTCCTCTGTACAAAATGGCTACCCTTCACGACCAGTCTCCCACCTTCATATCGTCACCCTCCTAAAATAATAATAATTTTTTGACAAATTTTTTTTTTATTTTTTGCCTAAATCATCATCATTCGAATTTTGTGAAATTTGTGAAACTTGAAAAAAAAAAAGACTTTTGATGATATTTACTGAGTTGCCCCGTGAGTTGAGAAACTGGGACTGGGAACACTTCAAACAACAAGCTTCCACGAGAAAGACTCCAGCTAAGCTTGTGATCGGATTAGAACGAACATAACTTTTAATGTTAATGGGGGGACCACCATATGTCTAGTGATTGCTCTTTAGGCACATAGACATAGCACATAGAGGCAGGAGGCATGGGAACAGCATCTGGAGGATTCAGTTTGCACGGTGGGTGTTTTATGATGGCAGGTTCAAGAATGTGGCTCTGTGAGTGTGTGAGAGTGCTGGAGCATATGGTGTGATGCCACAGGGCGTCAGAACAGTTCATAAACTTCACAATACATTTGGTGTTCATTGTAAAGGGGAATGGTGTGTGAGACTGCAGTTCTTCTAACAGCAGACTGGAGCCACTTGAGGATGACTGCCATGTTCTGTTCAGCTGTGTTTGTTTGTTGCTCAGTTGTCAGAGTGTGTGTGTGTGTGTGTGTGTGGGGATAGGAGGGAAAGGTGTGTGTGTGTGTGTGTGTGTGTGTGTGTGTGTGTGTGTGTGTGTGTGTGTGTGTGTGTGTGAGTGTGTGTATATGTGTGTGTGTGTGTTTGTGTCTGTG
Source organism: Alosa sapidissima (assembly GCF_018492685.1). Classification (NCBI taxonomy): domain Eukaryota; kingdom Metazoa; phylum Chordata; class Actinopteri; order Clupeiformes; family Clupeidae; genus Alosa; species Alosa sapidissima. The sequence continues at coordinate 20,091,624 of NC_055974.1, forward strand.
TGTCTGTGTCTCATAGTGATACATAGGGAATGAACAATGCACAAAAAGAAAGAAAAAAACAAAGGTCAAAATCCCAACAAAAACACACAGCTGCCTTCAAAACTACAAGGAAGGAAGAGGTCTTAAAGAAAAATAAAAAACAAGAACAAGGAACAAGCCTGTTATTTTTATTTTGGAAAAAGGGCCATACATCCTGTGTTATTGTGAAATATGGCTTACCACTTGTTGTGATCTGAACTCATGCCTCGGGTCTTTCACGCAGCAGTTTTTATTGAGCTCTTGGTTGTGTGAAGTGTGAAGTGGTGGATGGGTGAACTTCACAGTCTCTGTTTGAAGTGCCGGGGGTTGCCCTGCCAGGGTCAAATATTGCATCGAATTGGACCAGATCTCTCTCAACTAAAAGCGAAACACAGTTCCCCCTAACACTACTGAGAGTCAGAAAATCCCTATTTGGCCAAGACTAACATTTTTTAATTGCACTGTATTTAATTCATAAGACATACATCAGTGAATATGTACAGCTCTCTGTGGGGGTATTGTCCTCTGTAGATATAACATCTTTGTGATGTTTGGGCAGAGAAATTACAACAGTTTCCAATCACAATCACAATGGCTGTAAATTTGTAAATGTCAGTAACACTTGCTAAAGAAAAAAAAAGGATCATTGTGTTATTCAGCGCTACGTTTCCTACAGAACCAGTCCTGAGTATGATGGAGTTGTGGCTAATCTGGAGCTTTAAACAGGGCTGCGGTTTAAATTTCTCAGGCACTGTGCCAGAATCCAGGTGTGGGCTGGGCTGTTTTAGATTTTGAAAATGGATCATTATATTATACATAGTAGCGTAGAGCCTTTCTGGTAACTTCAGGTGCAGACCTATTCCATGCTTTAAACCCTGATTAGAGTTCATCCCATTTTTCCTGATGCCAGCCAAATTCCTTTGTTTACCCACAGGGGGCTCCACTCCCTCCTCCTGGGGCGCCAGCAGTCCCACTGGTGCCAGGTAAGACGCCAAGGACCTGTCACTCGGAAACTAATCTCAGTGCACCCGCAAATTTACATATTAATGCATACTGTCAGCTTGTGCTTGCCTGAGGATTTATGCAATTCAATTACAGATGTGTCTGTGATCTCCGGTGTTTGTCTTCATCAATTCATCCCCTGCAGTTTTGCACAGTTTCGTCAGCTAATGAACTAACCAAGCACAAGGCAAGATATATGTGTTTGAATGTTTCCCTCATTTGTAGACTGTTCACACATTATTGTAAATGTAATGTTCTGTGACTGTCTGCTACAGTATTTTCAATCCCACGCTTGAGTCATCTTGTAAGAAGTATTATGTAAAACACAAAGCAAAAAAAAAAAAAAAACGTCATAATGTTGAAGCGAAGACAACTCACTCAAGACAAACTGTTCGAGGAATCCGTGGAGGCTCAATCGTAAATGGTCCTTGTGAAGAGAATAGTGATTTTTTATTTATTTTTTTATCTCTGAAGAGTTTTCACAGAACTTTAGATTTCTACCCAGCAGGTCAGAAAGCCAATGAGCAATCGGTAACTGATGACCATGGGGCCAATCAGAGAACAGCGTTTGAAGCCACATCAGGATGGACCAATCCCGTCCAAGAGAAGCTACCATTGGCAGTACACACAGCAATTAATGGGATTCGACAGAAGCATGGATACCTCAATCATTTATCCGACCTATTGAATCACTATAACATGGGTGGATCATCTTGTGTTAGAACAAGCAGACATAGTGGGTATGAACCAATGGCCTCTGCTCTTGTGTCAATATCCAAGACTTTAAACACCACGTGCACCAGTAGTGGTAAGCGTAAACCATCTCCAAGCTGGAAAGACACTATCATATATGAGAACTGCTTCCAATGTAACAGTGGGGAGAGTGGCTGCATGGTCACCGGTGTTAACAGGAAGGACAGGGGAAGAGGTGGAGACGCCCTTCTGGCTGGGAGGGAGAACTGCAGCGGTAGAAGCGTGTGCCAGAAACCCCCAACACTTGACGAAGAGCACAGGGGCGAGAGAGGCCAAGCTCCTGGGAACCAACCCAAGGAAGCGCCCCCTGATCTGGGCATAACCCCAGTGATGGGTCCCCATTCGGACGAGGTCAGTCATGGCTCGATGGATGCTGAGGAAGGTAAGGAAGAGACATTCTGGTCCCTCTATGTGTGACTTCCTCACTAACACTGCGGTCAAGAGAAGCGACTCCACTGTCCTCTGCTTCCGTCACCCTGTTCAGTCCTGTCGATGTGCTTTCCTTGTCTGCTATCTGGCCTGTGTGTGAAATGCTTCATGTTCTTCATCTTATCTGTCATTTTTCTGACTTGCACCGTTGATAACACTATCTAGTCACTCTAAGTGCCACTGTGTTTTTTTCTTGACTTGTTTCTTCTTGATTTCTTTTATCTCTTATCATCTCTTCTATCCGAGGAGACATTTCTTCTGTCTCCCCTCTAACTTCCTCTCTGTTGGTCTCTCTCTCTCTCTCTCTCTCTCTCTGTCTTTTTCTCTCTCTCTCACCTATCAGTTACTGTCTATCTGTTACTCTTCCTCTTTCTCTACTTCAAACACACACTCTTTTAATATCTTCATCCCTGTGCTTTCTTTCTTCTTTCTCTCTATCTCTCTGTGTCACTCTTTCGGTTTCTCTCTCTCTCTGTTTATACGTGTCTTCCCACACTCAATCGATCTCAGCTCTCTCTTTCTTTCTCTCTCTCACTCACTCACTCATACACACACAAACACACACACATACAGACTCTCTCTCTCTCTTTCACTCTCTAACTCATTCTATCTCTCTCTCTCTCACATACACACACGCACACACAGACACACACATCCGATGAAACAGAATCTTCAGAGAGATTGAGTAATGTCATTCACCCCCTCATCACTCAGTCGGGTCCATGCTAGTCATCTCCTACCACAGGGAGCTATTATGTTGTTTGTGAAGGGCTTCAGGACTGGGAAGCCTGTCCTCAACTGGGACACAAACACTCATAATCGAGATGGGTTTTTGTGGGTAGGCTCAGTGTCCCCTGTGCAAATCCGCCACTCGGAAAGGCTCCTTCCCCTTGTCCTGATGCAATAAAATGCCCTCCTTTATGAGCGCCACTTACCCTCCCCGCCAAAGAGACGAGTGACAGCGTTTCCCACACAACATCAGATTTCACTCAGTTTTTCCCGTTATCAGGAGCCTAGTGATAAATCACAGTCCACTCTCACTGCACTCTGCAGGGAAAACCTCGCGAACCTTCATCCACCCGCAGCGGAGAGAGAAGAGGGCTACAGGTGGCCATGGAAGTTGTGGATATAGAAGTAACCATCAAACCACCAGATGAGACCTTGTGGCCCTCGGTCAATTTAGAGAAAAAAACTCTATAAAACCTTAAAAAAACCTCCACTCCACCATTTTCTAATATATACACAGAAGGTAATTTTAAATGTTGACTGTATAGGAAGTCATGTTATATTTATAGCACCCCCCCCCCCCCCCCCCCCAAACACACACACACACACACACACACACACACACACACACACAAAAACATCTCCTCTTCCCCTTTTCATTATCTTTTCTTTTCTTTTCTTCCTCTATTCCATCTTTTTCTTTCCGACTTCCAACTTCTTCATCTGCTCCAGTGTATTGGTTTCCTTTGTGTTTCTCACGCCTTTGTTTCCTCCTCTTCCTCCTTCTCTTCTTCTTCTTCTTCTTCCCCTCCTCTTCTCGTCTACCTGCAGATAAAAAGAAGCAGAGGTGCAAAGCTGACCCATCGTACGAGGTCATGGAGCACAGAACAACAGAGAGGAGTTCAGAGGTAGGAACCCTTTAATCTGGCCCCGCGTTGCAGTGGGGAACGTGTGAAAACACGGGTTTGCACTCTGTGCCAGATTGATCAAACAGCTAACTGATCCTATGCAAGGCTTTGGGCTTTCAGCTCTGTGAAAAGCCTCTCTGGTGGAAATACTTTGTGGTGTCTTCTCGCAGCGCTTTATGCAAGATGGTTTAGAGAGAGGGGGGGGGGTGACAGGGAGAAGAAGAGAGGGAGTAAGAGAGAGAAAGAGAGAGAGAGAAACATAATTAAGTCTTCCCAGTCCAACTTAAAAGCTGCTGTCTGCACAAGATGTAAGGTCTGGGTTTTGTGTAATCTTTTTTTTTTTTTTTTCGTCAACATTTTTTCATCAGATTCCATACACTAAATAACCATGGATCATGCTCAAACAGAAACGTGTAAAGAATCCAGCAGCACTTGGTGATTAAGAAGCGGTCAGAATGTAAAAAAAAGCTAATGTTTTGGCACATTAGCTTTCGCCAGGATGGCGTTAGTGCTGTGTCTCCCTTCATCTCCCTCATCATTCTCCTCATCACTCGCTTTTCCACACGTCTCGGTCAGTTTGGACATGCTGCCTAAGTGTAAACGGAGATGTAAACAGAGACGTGGGAAGTTCCTAACGGACACATCATCCCTTCCAACCTCAGCAAGGGTGGACGCTTGTGGCCATGAATTTAAGATTAGTGGTGCTTTTTTTAAACTTGTAGGCTTCAAAACAGATTTGTGTGTGTGTATGTGTGTGTTATGGGGGTGGCTCTAATACATTTAGATTCCAGCTGTGTTTGGAACTGATAGCTAGCTCATATGATTCAAACTCATCTGATAAGGGGTCATTTTAAGGTCAAGGTTATAGTATTTGACAATCAACTTACATAACATTAAAAAAATAGAAGTAGTAAACTACCGGCACAATGAACATTTTTGTAGAGCACTACAGTTTGATACATTTTCATTACAACTTATCTGCATTGATTTTGAAAGTTTTAATCCGAAACGCTCGGAACAGATTGAAACGGTCTTATAATAGACCTTCTTCATTATTGCTTTTTTTTTTAATTTTCAGGTTGAAGAGAAGAGCAAGTATGAGCTCATGGGCAGTTACGGTCAGCAGAGGCTTCCTCACATGGACATAGAAGGTGAGCATCTACCGCCGCTTGTTTACACGGACATGTTCCTGCCGCAGTGGAAAAGTAGCGGGAATGGAAAAAAGAATGCAAGAACAAATCAAGGCCACTTGGTTGCCGTGGTAGTTATTGTTGTTGTTTTTGAGTTGCTGCTGCTTGGAGAGACGTTGTTTTGTCTGGGTGAGAGAAGGTAGAGTAAACATAAGACACACCGGGGGACCTTTCATCAAAGTGGCTCACTGCCTCCCTTCAGCTCGCTCTGAAGATGTGCGATGAGGCGGCGTACGCCACACACTCACTGGTTCGCCAGCTCCTTCTCTCTTTCTCTCTTTTTTTGTCCTTTTTTTAGGACTTGATTCTCTTTATCTCTATCTCTATATCTCTCTTTCTCATTGTTTGTGTTTGTTTGTGTTTGTCCATTTCCTGCTTTATTTCCTCTCTGACCTTGATCATAATAATAATAATAAATATACTCTTTTGATCCCGTGAGGGAAATTTGGTCTCTGCATTTATCCCAATCCGTGAATTAGTGAAACACACTCAGCACACAGTGAACACACAGTGAGGTGAAGCACACACTAATCCCGGCGCAGTGAGCTGCCTGCAATAACAGCGGCGCTCGGGGAGCAGTGAGGTTAGGTGCCTTGCTCAAGGGCACTTCAGCCGCGGCCCACTGGTCGGGGTTCGAACCGGCAACCCTCCGGTTACAAGTCCGAAGCGCTAACCAGTAGGCCACGGCTGCCCCAACTCAACCTCTGATTCTTTTTTTTGGAGGGGGGGGGGTGGCAAATGAGGCTTCTCTTATGCGTATTCTGCCTCCCACTCTCTCTCCCTCTCAATTCATCCCTCTCTTTCTTTGTCTGTTCCTCTCCCCTTTCACTCTTAACTCTCTTCATCCTTTGCTTCTCTGTGGAATAATAGCATTTGATATCTCTCTTATCTTATATTTATATCTTCTCATCCTTTTTCTCTCTCTGCCTCTCCCCCTTTCTCTTTGCCAATCCCTCTCTCTCTCCCTCTCTCTATTTGTCTTTGTGTGTGAGATGCATGAGTTAGCATGAGAGTGCATGAGTTAACATGA
>NC_055974.1:20102679-20162679 GCF_018492685.1 Alosa sapidissima
TCTAACGGGATATGAGAGGAGTTGTTTGTCTTTATCATTCTTTGTGATGGTAATTAGGAATAAGATCATAGAGGCTAGTGTATGTGCCTTTGCAAGAATTATTGGTGTTTGTCTTTCATCATTGATTTTTTAATTACAGAACAAAGCATCAGACGCCTTTGTGTTTCATTGTGTTATGTTTATTTTGCACAGATTATTTGTCATCGCTTGACCCTCTTCAATGCCAGTGTTCCTCCCCATTCTTTGTTTCTATGTAGAGTGGGATAACGGAGTGTGTTGTTTGCTGTCTGTTGTTTTGTGTGTTTGTTGTTGTCACATCACCAGGGAGAAGCTCCACAAAGTACGCCCAGATCGACATCACAGCCACGGAGACGGCGCACAAGGTGGGCACCCAGCATGCACTGGGCCGGGAGGAGGGACTGCTGAAGCTGGAGCAGAAGCGGAGAGGCGGGCTGCCACAATGAGGAAGATGAGGAGAGGTCGACCTTTGACCCCTGGCATCGTTGACATGACGACAGGCTGGCAAGTGGACTGCAGATGTGGACACCGCTATATTTGGATGCCGTGAGCGCAGAACTTAGAAGAGCTGACCTGTTTGAAGAGATTCAGGTTTGTGAGGGGTATGGTCGACATTATAACGCTGATAGACTTGGGACAATGACAACGAAGACAGAGGAAGATGAATGCCTCAAGGCTACTTTTGTCCACTTTAGTGGAATCTGTTTCTAAACTGGGTGGACTGTGGACAATGAGGACTAAACATATGTACAAAGTCAGCCATCCATAGACGCCTGCCCCCTTGGGTGTTCTTAGGTTTTTCTCCTTCAAATGTCCCCAGCACTTAACAACACCCCACCTATTTCACGTCCAAACTAGAGAATATATTTAGACCGCCCAGGATGTGTGTGTCTTTAAGGAAAATAAATAGCCGGCAAATTAATTTAATCTGTCGCCACTTTGCGCACCCAACCAAAATAAAACCAAGGCACAGACACACACACACACACACACACACACACACACACACACACACACATACACACACACACACACACACACACACACACCAATCAGTGGTGTCTAAAGGGAGAGTGACAGCTTGTTTGTTGTCATTATGTTAGCAGCTAGACAAGGCTGGGGCATCGGGGGCAGAGAGGGCATGGGGGGCAGGGAGGAGTGGAATGGAGTGGAATGGGGTGGGGGGGGGGTGGTATGGTGTCGTCTGCCGTGGGTGTGAATATGGCCAACTGCCTGCTGAGTCATGCGGGCCTGGATGCCCTGCAGCGGTAACTCCTCAGTAACTCAGGCCTTAATCGAATGCTGTACGCTTGTGATTTCATTTTGGGGCAGGAAAAAATGGCGTGTTCAATTATACGGGGCATCACCTCCGATAAACTTTCCCTGTGTGTGTGTGTGTGTGTGTGTGTGGTGGTGGTGAGGTAATTATCTGTCCCTCCAGCCTGTCTCACACCATTTAATGTTCTTTTTCTGTTTTTTAATGATGGTTCTGTAGACAATTTATTGTGCTTTGAAACATTGGCAAATTAAGGCATAGACACAGTAGTTAGTTATCCCTTTTTAAGAGGCACATTTTTGTTATGCCACAGAATGACATATTTTGACCAGGGCCCGAACTATCTTTTTGTCTTTAAGGGGGTCTCTCTATCTCATAAAACGTTGGCACATACCGCACATAGCATAAAGGCGATACAATTAAATAGCCTAGGGGCGAGTGGCACTTTTGTGCAGTATGCGCACGGTAGGCCCTAGGCTATAACTTGACACACGCACACAACAGACAGAGATTTTTCATAGAAATTGATTCCTTTTAATTAATTTCAACATATTATTGATTGCAATAGTCCATATTTCATTTCAATTTCACAATATTCTCAGATAGGCTATCCTCAGTGTCAAACACAATAATACATGTAGTCTTTAACTTATAGCCTACACAGGGAAAATGCACTAACTGGCAGAAATGAATTGAAGCCAAACTATGTTCTAGTATTATAGGCTAATGTACACATTACTGTACACACCTGCATGGGTGTTCAGTCGTCTCGTGTGTTGAACCGTGGAAATAAATGGAGAACAATTTTGGAATTTGCACTGAGATGTTGTGGGGTAGCCATAGAATATTCCACCATCAGAGATTGCTAACAGGTGTTTCAAAATATCTGTGAACTTTCCGGAGCTCTGAACAGCAGAGAACTTTCCGGAGCTCTGAACAGCAGAGGATACAGATCAATTCACACAATCATTGAAGTAGGCTGTATGGGCCATAATGTATGGCTTTGTCAATAAACATAGAAGAGGCGAAGCGCAAGTTCAACGGCAAACAGGACTTCTTCAGCACATATCAAACCATGTAGGCTAGCCCAATGAACGCCTATGTAAATGGATAAAACACTCGTGATAGACACATATCAAACCATGTAGGCTAGCCCAATGAACGCCTATGTAAATAGACAAAACACTCGCAACAAAGCAGGGTGACTTCTTCGGACTTCGGTCAAATCGATCCTATGCGGTTTGCTTACATAGTCTAGTGGTGTGGTGAAGTGCAGTCATGCTGCGTTCAAGAGCGTAGGGTAGGTCTACGTTCAGTAGTAGCCTATATTTTAATTTAACGTCTTTAATGGTAAGATATCGCACAGGGATGGATAATGAGCGTTGTTTAGGATTAAATTACAATGCCAGACACCTTCAGATATGAGAGACCCCCTCAGATTTTTGACTTTGTTGTTTTCATGGGAGCTAGTCCTCACTCTAAGGGAGCTCAGCTCCCTCTGGCTCCCATGTAATTCGAGCACTGATTTTGACCCTTGATGACGATACACTGATGGTATAATGAAAAAATTTGCTCCCTAACCCTATTGTAGAATATACACAAGAACATATTGATTATTCATCATATTCATTGATCACAATATAATTTACATTACTATACATTTGCCATTTTAAAGTTGAGTCCTGTAGTGAGATTTATTAAAGAAACTGAATGATACAATGCAAAGGTTTGATCTTTGCTGGAAATGGGATCTCTGTGGTACAACAACTGCCAGTGCTGAGAAAACAATCATCAATAATTCAGCTCTAAATGGAAAAAAAGATCCTGAAATCAGTTGACCACATCCAAGACACACACACACTCAACCCCACACACACACACACACACACACACACACACACACACACACACACACACTCAACCACACACACACACACACACACACACACACACACACACACACACACACACACACTCAACCACACACACACACACACACACACACACACACACACACACAGTTGCAGAGGACATGGGGAAAACAATACTCAGTTGTGCTCTAGCATTCAGGTGGGCTTGTGAATTCCAGTATCTAAGTCTGTATTAGATAGATCAGCTCAGATATACGTAATTAAAATCTACATGCTCTGAGCAGACCTAGCTGTTAATATAGGTGATTGTGTTTGCTGTATTTTATGAAGGAACTTCAATGGATGTCAGATAGGCATGTGCTATAATGAGATTGCATAATTTAAAAGCATTGTATTGCATAACCTGGAGATTCCTGTTATTTGTAAATGGATATAAGTGCATTGTATGTAAGTAGGGCCTTATGAAAATGCAATTTCTTGCATTTCTGTAAATACCTATGTTTGTTTGTTGGTTGTTTGTTTTTTAGATGTCTAGACTTGTCTTAACTTCTCAACCTTTTATTTATATTCAGGTATTTGTCAGACAAAAAAAGAAATATGTATTTTTTTGGAAATATTAATTTTGACTATTTCATTTCTAACAAATAGAAAACCAATAAAACAGTTTATTGTGCTTTTTATTTACCATCAGATTTAATAACTCAACATAAGTATACATGGTTTTTGAATGACTGGATGCCATTGAAATTCTCAAGAACTTTATAAGCTATTTGAATAGTTCTTCATGAAAGCACACACACACACACACACGTATTGCACCTGTCTGTCACACTGTGACCATTCTCTGTCCTTGTTTACACCTGGAGATTAATGACTTCATCTCTGTTCCACATTTGGGCTCACAAGTCTTCTCCGTACTCCCACACCCAGACACAATTCTCTCAATTTCTCTCTCTCTCTCTCTTTCTCAGTCTCTATCGCAATCTGTCTCCCCCTCACACACACACACTCACACAGATGCACCAGATGCACGCACACACACATACACATCACATTCAGCATGGGGACAGCTTAAGCCCCCTTACACACACACACACACACACACACACACACACACATACACACATTGGGAACAGCTTAAGTGCAGTCTTCCTTTCCACTCTAGTTGGCTGATTCCCCGCAATCTAAGCCCCCAGTGCAATATTACCCAGAGGGCATTTCTGCTCGGGCTCATCGGCAGAGGCAGTTGATCCGAGAGGGCTGGGCATTGGAGGAGGGATTGATGGCGATGGATGCCAGCGCTGGGTGACTATATCACCTCATGTTGAGGGGGCAGCCGTGGCCCACTGGTTAGCACTCTGGACTGGTTAGCAGTCCAGCACTCTGGACTGGTTAGCACTCTGGACTTGTAACCGGAGGTTTGCCGGTTCGAGCCCCGACCAGTGAGCCACGGCTGAAGTGCCCTTGAGCAAGGCACCTAACCCCTCACTGCTCCCCGAGCGCCGCCGTTGAAGCAGGCAGCTCACTGCGCTGGGATTAGTGTGTGCTTCACCTCACTGTGTGTTCACTGTGTGCTGTTTGTGTTTCACTAATTCACCGATGCAGAGACCAAATTTCCCTCACGGGATCAAAAAAGTATATATACTTATACTATATGCTTATATTCTGTTCAACTCAACCTCCATGGCTCATCAGAAAATCAACAAGGTCTCTGACATGTCTTATCCACAAATTTGATCTTGTTATTTTTTTTTAATGATATAATGAAATAATATGATTTGGATTAATATGATGGTGGCCACTTGTTTCTGGATGTTCAACCCTGTGCACTTGGACCTTGATGATTCTCTGTGTAATACGCCATTGATAACCGTCTACTTGTCTTGCTGTGCCTTCTGTGCCTGTTTGAGTTGTTTTTATGCACTTGTTGGCATGTAGTAGCCTGGAGATTCCAGACCCTGGTAATCTAGAAAGATTAGGGGTCTGGCCACGAATAATGTAATGGCCCAACTGGAGGGGCGGCACCAAGCGTGCATTTGAAAATCTCACTGCACGCAATTGGATGAGACTATACGACCAATGTTTACTGACTGATTCTGGACTTTGACGCAATTGGATGACTGTCATCTGTTTAACTCGCCTTTGGCCCGCCTTTATCAGATACACCGAATGTGATTGGCTCCCCGCGACACAAGTGGCAAAAGTAACGTGCATCATTACTCATTGCCAGAGTGTCTCGCAGAGACAATTCAAATTGTGCTCTTGCTAGAACTCTGGATTTTCCAGGGTGGGCATGTGGCATGATGTGAAATCAATGTCTCTAAAATGAAACCCTCTTACCACTACTTTAAAGGTGCCATGTGTAAGAATTGAGGTAAAAATATCCAAAAAATTAGCTACACGCATCAAAAGAATGAGAAGAAATAAGGATGATGATGTTATTAAAAAAATGACAAGGTATAGTCCTGCAGAGATACCCGCACTATATAAGTTTGCCAGATCGGGTAGCGGATCTGTAGTTCGAAGGAATGAGATATAAGAAACTACAAATTGACTTGCTTCTGATGTCGCAATACATCATACTTTCATAAAATAATGCAACATAGTCTACCTTGTCTGTGGACATCGTTATTTCCAAAGCCGGTGCTGGATAAACAAATAGCGTGCGTGCGACAGAGGAAAAGTGCTTTGGTGTTACTTTAAATGCAATCTACACAGCACGTTTTCAACACCCAAATCTTGTCCCCACGGGACACCCAGACAGTATGGGGGACACCTGAAGCACGTGATGAAGCACATCACCATTCACACAAATCACATGACCATTTAGCACAAATCACATGACCATTTAGCACAAATCACATGACCATTTAGCAATGTAAAATGCATAAGGCTTAGCCTGAGCCAGACCCACATAAAAATGTAGGGTATGGGAACTCACCATTCGCTCAATCCGAGGGGCGGGATAAACAGTTGTCTTCCAAATTCCCTCTGCACGCAATAGGATACAGTGCTACAACTCATGAGTTCCATCATGCATTTAGATTTCTAGGCTACATAAGGCTAGTAAAGCTTGTATTTCAGTCTGCATGTTACACTAACCACTGGCAAGCTAGTAGTGGAAGTCGAAGTGAGTCAAGAAACATTAGACTGGCAACGTCAAATCAGGACGGGAAATCTCAAAAATGCCAGAGTAGTGTGGATGATGAAACCATTCGACCAGAAAGTCTTCTTTTTCAAATTATATATAAAACGGAATAAAGTGGACCACCACTCCTGTACAAACAAGTTCACCTCAGCTCTCTCTCTCGGCTTACCCATTTGTTTGAAGAGTTTGGTGGATATAGCATTTTGGAACCAAACTCTTCAATTTGTTTATTTACTTAATGAAAACCCACATCTGCTAAGAGCTCGTCTGTAATGCTCCAGTTCTCCTCCAGCTGGAAAGCTACTCTCAAGCCTTCTCTGGGTTTTCACCCAGAAAGACCCATGGTGGGGTACAGAGGTTGAGGTGGGGTGGGAGATTGCAGGGGGGGGAGAGGAGTTCTGTTCAGGGCAAGCTGTGTCCTTTTGTTACAAGTATGAAGTTGACAGGTCTAACATTTACCCTGGAGTTGCCCGCTCTGCAATACAAGCCTGGGGGAAAAAAACCTTGTAGGTCAGTGTGTGTTTGAGGAGTCTCACTCGACCGTACTGAACAGATCGACAAAAAATGGTTGAAAAGGTAGATTCCACTATTGAAGTGAAAGACTGTTTCATAAGGCAGTTGTAAAAAAAAAAAGTTGTTTCAATTAAAAAGCAAGCCAAAATTCTTGGGGGGCACAATCAGGATTTTTTTTTCTGGGGGGGGGGGGGGGGGGGGGTGGCTGAGGTCTGACTTTGTGGTGCTCAGAAATTAAACCGGTTTCAGTGCTGAGTAGCCTAAGGTTATCACTAAATATTTGAATATTTTCAAACTAGGCCTAATATATTTCTCATTACCATTATGGCAAGCAATAGGTAGCCTACCTCATTTGTAAGTTGCAAATCATGAGCAATTTTGACCTGATACATGAGAGACTGCTATTATTTTCTTGCCCTCTACATCACGGTCATAGCGATCCTATTTATATAAAACAACTGTAGGCCTTCTTTTGAACGGGTAGCCTATCCCTTTTCACTACATGGATTAGCTGCCAGATAGCCGTGAAAAGAACAAGTGGAGAAACATCAACGCGATGCCTTGGCCTACTTGGTTGGATTTTGTAGTTACTGCAAAATTAACACCCTCGTTTCTATGAAACTGTAAACAATTGAACCAGGAGACTTTGTCACATACAAGACAAAACAGAGCAGATGTCTGTAAGCCAAATATTTGTAATATTTGTACTGTAAGAGTAGCCTACGCTACACTGACACAACGTAGCTAACGTTAACGTAGCTTCGGAATTCGCGGCCAACATCAAATCCATAGTTCTAACTTTTTAGCACCAAGTCAAAATGTCCAGGTCAACCACAAATAATTCTACTATTTTTTATTGCTTAGCCTACTTACCACTTCAACACCATCGATTGTAACCAAAAACTGTAACTGTAACAGTTCAACTGTTCAAACTGTAGCCTAAAGTTAACTGTAACAGTTCAACACACGCAAAACATTGCGAGCTCAATGTGCTTGTGTGAGTGAGTTGGCTATTAGGAAAAGGGCTGCTGATCGGTCTTCAACTATTTTGGTAGCCTACGATTTATTACACATCCAGAAGAATACATTTGAGTCGTTACAGGCTCTGGCTTGTTATGGAGCATAATAGGAACAAAGTTATGAAAAAAAAAATATCAGGGAGGAGAAATCCGAGGGGGCACGTGCCCCCTCAATTTCAATGGGCATGACGCCACTGCTTGCTCCATTGAATTGGGTTTGGTGAAAAATGGAATTGGGAACTTTTACTAGAGTCCAGCATATTTTGGCCTTGGTTAAAAAATGAATTATTATTATGTTGTAAAAGGCAATGTCATCCTGTTGTATTTAACAGACAAAAGAAACTCCCTGCTGTGATTCAAAAGCATAGAAATAAATGTTCACTCTATCTCTTCAGACAACCTTCCAAAATGTCTTCTCTTCAATACTTGTGGAGTCTCCAGCACAAATGCCATTTCACTAAATCACATGCTCAAAGGTAAGGCAAAGGGTCAACTCTTGCACAACTTGTTCCTGAGACATTTGATGGAGACCTGGGAGAGGCCTTCTTGACCCTAACTCAATAGGCTGTACTTCAGTGTGTGGGGATCGTTCAGGAGAAGCTGTGAAAGGAACACAGCCCTTTTTAACCCAGCTCAACAATCCAATGCTATAGCCCAAAATTGAGATACGATCTTCAGCCAAAAGCTGTATGTGTGAGAGAGAGAGTAATAGAGAGAGGGAGAGTGGAAATGTAGCTTTAATTTAGCTTGCTGTCTTTCTAGAAAAAAGTTCTGAGAAAATAAAGTGGCACTCTAGTTGAACTCAACAGGTCCATATATTCTTTTCCAGTGCAATTCCAATGCAGTCACATTCAATTATAGTTACTGTGACCATCTCTGTCAGCACACCTTTTTTCAACAATTTGATTCACAACCTCAACAATTTCATTCTCAACCATAACTTTGCAGCATAAAATCACCCATTTGAGGTATTTGACTGAGGTTTATGTTTTACTGGACGGAGGTTTTAGACATGCAGTAAAGCACATGATTCAGCACTCACACAGTTCCATTGATTGACAGAAATACTGTATTTCACAGTGCATGCGAATGCACACAGCATACATATTATCATAGCTTTTCTAGTGGGACGGACATGACCTTTCATGTCAGTGATTTGAGTGCTATTCCAAATTACAGTGCTGGTGAAGGCAGTCAAAAACCACAAAACAGCAGTACTGAGTCGACCTAAATTGCACCCTTGCTTGAGATGAACATGGTTTGGTAGGACCAAAGATAACATTTGAAGATGTTGCTCTCATAACACTTAATTGCCTTGATCTTTACAGTAGGTTTATTGTGCTTGGTGCCATGGTACGTTGAGCATATCCCTCAAATGACAAAAACGGTCCTCACGCGGTGACCTTTGACTTTGATACACATGAGGGGATCAGGGTTTGAGCACACTTCAGTAGCGCAGCATGTGCACAGCAAAACATGAACAGTAGTCATTGCCAGAAACTGACAGAAAAAATAAATGTGTTCCTCTTACAGTTAACAGTCTCACAGATATATAGTATATCCCCCCAGTATTCTTTGCATCAATGAGAGATAATGTAGTTTGTAAAGCAAATGTAGATAGTAAAACTGCTAATGATAATTACAAAAACAATATATCCCACACTATATTAGTACAAAATATGTGATTTGTTTTGCCGAGTTTGAGAAGCAATGTCATAGTTAGTTAGATAGGTTCTTTATTGTCCCAAGGGGATAATCAGTTTCACCTATTCAAAGGTTTCAAGCAGCCTAAGAGCTAAAACATGAGGAGACGTCCTCATTTACAGATAACAAAATCTCCCCCCACATAACCCACGCACCACAGAAAAACATGTAGACAGAAACAGCGTCACAATCAGCAGACATATTTTTCCACATATGACAAATAACATAAACCCTGTTTCCACACTCTTCACCACCAAAAACATGTAGACAGAGCAACCCACACAAGCTTCTCTTGTACAGTAATTGGCTTTCTTCTAGTCTAGTACTCTGTACCTGTGGCCGGATGGGAGAGGGGTGAACAAACTGATTCAAGGATGGGTTTGATGCTTTTGTAGAGTAGTAGAAGGAGGTGGGGGCCAGAGACAGATTGTGCTGTTTTTGTTTTTAAAAGTAAAATTACAGTACAAATTATGTCCTCTAGATGACAAAAGCAGATGAGGAAATGAGTCTCCCTTACTCCTTGACTCGGTGACTCATCAGAACACAAATTCAGGCAGTATTGTTTTTTATGTTCATTTACTTGAAGGTATCAACATGAGTGACATGACACTGCCATGAATGTGTCATAAACATTATAAACAAGTCATAAACATTTATGACATAACGCTTCTGTCACTCGCTAGTGTCATTCGGTTTTTGTCATGACAAGTTAGGGTTAGTTTTAGGGTTATGACAGTGCCATGTCACTCTTATGTAGATGCCATCAAGTAAAGTTGTACAGTTTATTTTTTTATTATTTTAAGCTTTCTTGTTTTATATGTCTATATTGGGCTTGATGGTAATTTTGATACCATAGATTTAATAGAGACCCAGTCAGACCAACAGTATGAAAAATCAGGAACAGAGTGTATTTACAATGATGCGCATCAAGGGAGAGACAGCATGACTTCACCTAAAGATCCATCAGCTGCTCTAACTAGACAAGGAAATCGTTAGGGTTTAAGTATCCTTACTCTCACGTGGACTACACTGAATCAGACTATGATTAGTGGCAATCTGGAGCAGATAGCTACTGACGCAGCCATGCAAAACAGTGAAACACTGCAAAGTCATAATATTCCCGCTTATCTCTAAATACATAGTCACACACAGATATACACAGGGACAGTACAGATATCATAGGCATTACATAGAATAATAATTTTAGTATCAAAGTGACCCACTAATGAGAAATGCAGAACATTAAACCACATATTGGAATATTGGACATAATGCAGAACATTAAACCACATATTGGAATAATGTTCTATTCCACTTTCTCTCAGGCTCCTTCAGCTGGACAGAACAGTAGAGAGCAGACCGGACACATGGAAGAGAGTGGATTTGAACCTGCGTCCCTATAGGTACTTTACTGAGCCCAAATGAGCTGTGTGGATGACCCACCAGCCCCCACACAAACACAATCCACCAGCAGCAAAACACCTTTTAGAACGTTAATATGCTTTCAAACACTAACATGTCATGATGAGGGGAGGAGTAGGCTAGCACCGCGGTAGTGTTGGCGCCAACATTACCCACTAGGTCATATGGTTCACATGGGTGCAATACAGCTCACCACTTCATCCCCTGCAGTACTGTGGTCAGATTGCACCAAAAGAAGGCTCATTTTCTCAATGAAGGCTGTGTGATCCACCAGAATCTTCTGTCCGTTTTAATGTCAATACGATTTGAAACAGAAAACTAAAGAAATATAAAGATAAAGAACACATGCCATTAGCAATACAGTACAATGGTGCCTATTGAGCTTCAAATGTGCTTAATACATAAATGTCCAAATTATACTGTTGGTTATTGAATGTGTTACGATTGTCCATAGTAATGTCATTGACCTTTATCTTGTTGTCTTATTTCCTCATTGTCACACCATTTCCTCAGCTCAGAGGTCAATATACCAAAACAAAGGGAAACAATATATGCCTCTCTTAAAGTAACAGAGACAAAAAAAACCTATACACCATTGACCAACAACCTCAACATTTACCTCAACATTTTTTTCTGCCCTACAAAGGCTAAGAGCAGTATCTGCACTTGGTCGAAAACTATTTCTTTTGCACAAATAAGAAAGTACACAATCTGCTCTTCAATCTGTTAACATTTCGTATGGCTACCTAATACATTTCTTAGCTAAATTGACATTTTTAGTTTGCAGTTTGTATAGAAAAGTAGAATGAAACCAAGGCAGAGTGCAGTATCTGCCCTTACTGCCTTGATTTCAATTGCCATTACTGCATTCTGCCTTGGTTTCACTTGCCCTTACTCTAATAGGCTGTGTGTGTGTGTGCAGGGACAGACTGGGACTAAAAAAGGCCCTGGACTTTGTTCTAAAAAGGCACACTACCATTCGCACTCACACACATTAGGTGTTTATCATGATACAGTCTCACAATATTAAATGCCAGTGAAAGGATCACATTTAAAATAGTCAGTCAGATTTTACAAAAGGTAATTAACATATACTTTGACAAATATAAGCAACAGTGTGCAAAGGTGTCAAAGGTTAGGTTTTGGTGTGCCGCAATGCAATGTTGCTTGACATGAAAGTCTACAAGAATAACCAATTTATTTAGTTCCATTTTAGCTTATAAATGACAGAGTTGTGCCATTGTTAAGGCATCAAACAGCATATCTTCACTATAAATGTAGTAAGTACCTCCTCAATTAATATAAAAACTGAGTGATTATGATCACTTGCTACTTACTGCAAAATGTTATTGTATGGCCATGTAAGTATAAGCAGCAATGCAAAGGCAAAGCGCAGTATAGCCTATAAAACTACCAAATTTTGCCTAAATGTCAAAAAACAAAATGTTTAATATTCACCTCACTTTGATCTATCTAATTATACCCCTTGTTGTTGAATATAATTTGATGCTTATTTATACTTGGTGTAAGAAAAACACAAAAAGCTGTTTTTCTCAGTTTGGCATTTTTGCAGATACTGCTCTTTGGCTTTGTAGGGCAGATGTGTTTCATTACAGCCTTCAACGACTGTTTTTGTGTATCCGTGTGGATGGAATTATTTTACAATACAAAGGAGGACAAAGCTCCATTTTTAAAAAAAAATACCTGGTTACGTGGGGATATGGCCTAAGTGGGAGTAGAGCAGAGTTTCCATCCGACTATAAATGGGCTTCCCTTCCGACGTCCCCTTCCTCCTCTCTTACCTCACCACTTTAAATAAACACCTGCTTCCTCGAATAAAAGCTGTTTCATTTGATCTCATTTCGGCCTGTCGCAAGTGATTTAGCCAAAACTGTCAGCGCCCGGAGGGAGAGGTAATGCCGATGAGCGTTACCTAAAAAACAAGAAACAAAAAAAACGGAAGAGAGAGAGTAAGAGAGACAGAGAGAGAAGAAGAAGGGAAGGAGAGAAAGTGTGGATCAACAGTGACCTTTGTATTCCTGTGTGCTTGTTCGGCCATTGGTCCTGCTAGACACAACCCAATTAGACGGCCTAATCTGCAGCAGAAACCAGCTTTCGAAGGCCCTGCCCAAGAGGCATTGGGTGACGAGAAATGTTGTAATCTTGTTTAATGTATATTAGCTTTCTCTCTGGTCTCTCTCTCTCTCTGTCTTTTTGTTGTGTGGACCGTGCTTCCGCCCCCCCCCCCCCCCCCCACACACACACAGCTCTCATTCTCTGAAACAGTCTTTCTCTCAAAAAGACACATACATGTTGTTATTAGCTTAAGTCTTATTTAGTCTTTTTTTCCGTCAACATTTCAACATTAACCCTCATTACAATTCTATCTCTGTTCAGTCTTTTTTTTTCCCTCTCTCTCTTCCTCTCCCTCAGATACTCACATTATATTTTGTCTTTATCTCTCTATCCTCCCTTTCCATGGTCTGTCTTTCCGGCTCTCGAGCTCTCTGTCCAGCTAAAAGCACTGGGGCTGACCAGAAAACATCAATCAGTTTTTCTTCTCTACAGAGGTCCTCATAAACCATATTATATAGACTGTGGGAAAGGGATGTGGGTGTGTGTGTGTATGTGTGTGTGTGTGTGTGTGTGTGTCTGTGTCTGTGTCTGTGTGTATGTGTGTGGAGGGGGTGGTATATAATTTATTATTTTCCTTTGATTTCATTTTCACTGTCTCATTCTCAGGCAGACAAAAAAGAAACTTTAAAAGCTGTCAGAAATGAACAAATGACAAAGCATTTAAACTGTAATTTTGGTCTGTCATTTTTTTTTTTAATTGAATGTGCACACCCGCCAGCTTTTCTGTTGTCTTAATTTCCCTCCAAAGTAGAAAATGTGTCACACAATTAGGAAAGACAAATGGATTTAGAAAGAAAAGCTCTAAAAGAAGTAAAGATTTTCTTATCAGAAAATGTACAGAGGTGCAGCATGCAAAGTTGACGTTCCTGTAAGGTCCTGTTGTAGACTCAGGCAAAATACATGTACCCTGACTTTAATGTCAGATCAGAAACATGTAACGTAAGGGTAAGGCCCAGGAAACAGAGCGGAGTGTAAACAAAGTTTAAGAAGACTGATCTAATTTCTTTGAGCAGTGTAGCCAGTTTTACTGATTATAGTGGAAGCTAATTGTTGCAGCAGATGGTCCATGAATGGAACGCTTCAGTTGTGTGCTCAGAGTCACCTCCCTGTAAGAAATATAACTCTCTTGATTACCTCAGTAGAGTGCTGCTGGTGAGTCATGGCCGGGACTCTGGTGGAGGGGAGGATGGAAACTGTGGACAAACAGAGCATCAATTTTGAAGATGAATTTTGGGGATCTTTGTAGCTCTTCCAAGTAATGAACACAGATAGGAAAGGCATCCTCCTCCCATATCTCAACATTGTGACTTCATCAGAAAACAAATGAATGCAGGTGGGAGCCCCTCCCCCCCCCACACACACATGCACACCCACACACCAAACAAAGACTCCTCCCCAGAATCCCTGAATTAATTACACCTCTGAACTACCCAATGGTTGATTTATCTCTGTGAAGGGTTTTATTCAGGTTGAGTGGCAGGCACCAGGTCAGAAATAGGGGGCACTGAGAGGTCTAGAGCCACCTGCCCTCCCCTTCCTCCACCTGCCCTCCCATTCCCCTTCCTCCACCTGCCCTCTCATTCCCATTCCTCCACCTGCCCTCTCATTCCTCCACCTGCCCTCTCATTCCCCTTCCTCCACCTGCCCTCTCATTCCCATTCCTCCACCTGCCCTCTCATTCCTCCACCTGCCCTCTCATTCCCCTTCCTCCACCTGCCCTCTCATTCCTCCACCTGCCCTCCCCTTCCTCCACCTGCCCTCTCATTCCTCCACCTGCCCTCTCATTCCCATTCCTCCACCTGCCCTCTCATTCCCATTCCTCCACCTGCCCTCCCATTCCTCCCCCTCTGCCCACTCCTCTCCCCTCCCTTCTGGGCCGATACACAAGCTGGGTTCTGGGCAGAGTTCCAGGTCCGGTTCAGGCTGCCCCCCGGTACCGAAGAGGTTTCCCCACTCATCAGTCCGGCTGGCAGCCTCCCCTGGGCCATTGAAACCCCCATAAATCATTTCCTTTCGCCTTTTCTTAATGAAATGGTCCATTTCAACTCCCGTCCATCACGCAAGGGCTCAGTGCCCGAGGGATCATTTTTATTTCTTTATTTTTTTTATTTGGTGTGTGTGCACAACAAGCAAAGGCATTGGGGTTTCTGTCTGCTAGTCATTTGAATCTCCCCCATCCCTTTTTTTCATTGGTATTTCTTTATTTATTGAACGTCAAATTGCCTTTGCCTTTAACTCACTCACTTGAGATTCATGCTCAATGTAGAGTGCTTCACTGCAGCAGTTGTCAAGGGAAAGTGTGATTGAATGTTTAAAATGGCCATTAGTCTTCAAAGGCAATAACCAGTGTTTAACTGGCACGGATCAGACCAAGCTGTTGTTCGGTGGAGTGTCTGGAACAGGGAAGCCAGTGATGGGATGATTACCCTTCCTTTTCCGCCCTGAATTAATTTCTCAGATTGGCTCAATCTCATTTCCTCTCATCTTCCTCCTTCTGTCTCACATGAAGCGTCTTGTTTTTCTCCAAATTCTTAGAGGACTCCTGAGCAAAAACTCTACAAAGAACTAAAGCAACATCAGTAAGAAGCTCAAACAGATACGTACCCCCCCCCCCCCCCCTCTCTCTCTCTATCCACAACACACAACCAAAGGGGAAAAAATGTTCTCTTCTCTCTCTCCTCTCCAGAGATGACCGGTCTCCTCTCATCTGTGCCTGTCCCTTTTGCCTCCTTGACATTTAGCTGCTCTCTCTTACCCGAGTGAAAGAGGAGCTCGCTCCCACCTCTTTCATGTGCCTCCTTCACCTCCTCCTCAAGCCCCCTGTCCCTTTAAATTAAGGAGCAAAGCCCGCGGCAGCCCCTTTTGCACCATCTAACATTTACCCCGACCCTCCGGGGGCAACAAGTAACCTCCAGGAAAGGCCAAAGGAACATGGCCTTTTGATTATAAAAAACATAATAAAATCTCAGTTTCTTTTCTATTTATGGTTTCATTTGCTCCCCGGACATTTTGTCTTGTCATTCTTGTCTTTTTGACAACATTTGGGTAATTGGGGACAAATGAGCATGGCCGGAGGGGAGACATGGGGGCGCTGAAGCTTTGTTGTGTAATTTGTCGGTTGGAGGGGGAAAGCATTGTCAGAGGCAACACATTCCGTGACATGGTGAGCCATCACTCGAGGCCGTCTTCCGCACAGGACATTTTTCACCCTGCGTGTTGGGAGTCAGTTCTCATCTTGTGTGTAATAGCTAAAAAGCAATGCATTTACAAACGGATAGCAAATCATATTATGGATCTTTTTCTTTTGGGTGGTGAGGAATGTCATAACAAATGTGTTATGTGTAACATTCTCATTCTGGTTAATTCAGTTTAAGTACATATTTGTGTCTAGATACTGACATCTATTTTGGAATTAGTTATCTATTTATAGCTATTTATAGAATCTTATCTTAGTTATCTTTATTAGCTATAAATTCGGATTAATGTCCAGCATGAGTCAAAGTTACTTAGATGAGTTGATAGTTCTGTTGATCTGTTGTTTGATTTGGAGGGCATGGAGAGCCTTTCTGATTTGTATGTGTGCACGTCGAGCGAATCGATCGAGAAAACAAGGTGGCCGGATCTGGATCCTGGATCGCGCTCAGACTACCATTGCCTGCTCGTAAGGTAAGTAACATGATAATAATATGAAGAAAGTTATCTTGTTTTTTGGTTTACATTATCATGACAGCTATGTTTAGCTTAGCTTACCTGCTTGCTAAACCCTCCAGTGCCGATCAAGCTGGCTAGCTATCGCTAGATAAATAACTAGTTTAGAAGTACAGAAATATAACACTGCCCGTCCAAAATCGTTAGGACACACAATCTGACACAATCGTTCTGCAATTTTCGAACAGCTGACTTGTATCTTGCACAAAGACTATTGGATAGTGCTAGGCAAGTTAGCAATTGTTTGCTGTGCAGACATTATGAATAATAAGGTCGTAAAACTTAACACCGCACACCGCAACAAATATTTTTTCCTCGCTTTGTGCAAAGAAAAACTATAAATCGTGTGTCCTTCATTGATAAGGAAACATGCTGAGGTTACTTACTTTATGAGCAGGCAATGGTTGTCTGAGCGCGATCCAGGATCCAGATCCGGCCGCCTTGGTTTCTCGATCGATTCGCTCGACGTGCACACATACAAATCTTTTTGCTCCTATTATATCACCTAGCCAGGAGCAAAAGTATCGTCACTCGTAGAAGCAGATTCGAGCACTTGTATCAATTGACTTGTAGTCGTGCAAGAAAATCAAAGCGATCTGTAGAATTTTATTAATGAGAAATTATTTCACAGATGCACAACTTCGGATGCATTAGTTCACATTTGGGTTTACAAATGCACGAATGTTGTGGATGTTCTCAGATTATGAAACACGGATGTGCCAATGTGTTTCGCACCAACTGCGCTGGAACGATTGGAGCAAAACTGTTGAGTGCATGACTCTTGAAAGTTGTGACTCACAGGATAGGATTTGTGTACCTGTAAAAAGGATTTGTGAACCCGTAGCCCCTATTTTGTGTTAACAAGATATAAAAAAATATGTACAACTTCAACTTTACTGTTACACATTTATGACTTTAGTGTGCACATGCAAAATCTGTAGTTAAATGTGCTTGCCACTTTTGCACCCAATATACCTTCATAGTTGCAAATACGCCTGAAGTGGGCGCAAAAGGGACAGCTGTGGCCTACTGGTTAGTGCTTCGGACTTGTAATCGGAAGATTGCCGGTTCGAACCCCGACCAGTAGGCATGGCTGAAGTGCCCTTGAGCAAGGCACCTAAACCCTCACTGCTCCCCGAGCGCCGCTGTTGTTGCAGGCAGCTCACTGCGCCGGGATTAGTGTGTGCTTCACCTCACTGTGTGCTGAGTGTGTTTCACTAATTCACGGATTGGATAAATGCAGAGACCAAATTTCCCTCACGGGATCAAAAGAGTATATATACTTATACTTATACTAAAAGTGTTAGTGCTAAATACCGGAATTATCCTTTAACTGTATGTGTGCACAGGGACCAGGCAGTGTCATTATACTTTGTCCACTCCATCATATAGTAAGCAACCCTTGGTGGCCAAGGTTGTTAGGTCTTTTGAAAGATTTATATGTCAGGCCAGAGAAAGTGGGAGACTGAAAGAAAGATAGAAAGGAACTTGCCCTGGGAAATAAAAGGGTATTGATCCCCATTAGAAAGGGTGGCAGCCTGTACTCAGTCTTCTGTTTGTCTGGTGTATATCTGTCAAGTTCACACTCGACAGTTCATAAACCAGACATCTAAAAATTGTCTAAAAAGTAGAAGAGAACATTTAGGGGAACTTTATTTCTGGATATCTCATACAGTTTTGCCCACCAGCTTAATTAGTCGGTCTGAACAGAAATTGATTTCAGCTGGAAGTGAGTTCACATGAAGCTCATCCGCAACACAGCAGGAACAAGGATTGGGAGGTACTTGGGGGGCTGTGGAAATGAAGGGTTTAAGCATTTTGATTAATGACGTCAGATGATGTTTTGGCTTAATTAACTTTACTGTAATAATAACTCTGGGTGGGTGGCACAGACTGGAATCACTGGTGAAAGCTAAATTAATGCTATAATACAGTTTTACATTTATTTACAGTT
This sequence comes from Alosa sapidissima, assembly GCF_018492685.1. Classification (NCBI taxonomy): domain Eukaryota; kingdom Metazoa; phylum Chordata; class Actinopteri; order Clupeiformes; family Clupeidae; genus Alosa; species Alosa sapidissima. The sequence goes on from NC_055974.1 coordinate 20,121,449, forward strand.
TCATAGAGTTCAAAAAAGTTGTTCCACTTGAGTCGCACAAGACACTGTACTTTGGGACATTACAGGACAAGTACACACACACACACACACACAAAGGCAAAAGCACATGCACAGACACAGACTCACACTCACAAACCTATATTGGAGGCAGGTAAATTGACACTGTATGAACTATACGTGCCAGACAGGGAATGGACTTTCCAATAGTAATCACCATGGCATCACATACAGTACAAGCCCATTAATTCAAACCAATGCATAGAATGAGATGCATCACACACACACACACACGCACACACAAATACATGCAGCAGTGCCATGTGCAAAAGTGATAGAAGGAGGTCCTGAAAACAAGCCAAAACAAGTGTCCAATCTTCATTTCTTCTCTGATTCCCTATTATACGCCTAACAAGTCTGATCACCCCCTCTACCCTGGGCTTCCTGTCTGGTTAGGGAATCAGACTTGCAACCAAAGGGTGGCCAGTTCGATCACCGACTGCTAGGGGAAATGTGAGTGGGTGGGGGTGATTGAACAGCACTCTCCCACATCCACGGATGAGGTGGCCTTGAGGAAGGCATCTTACCCCCCCTAAGTGCTCCCTGGGCACCGAATCAAGGGCTGCCCACTGTTCCATGTGGGTATCTGTTCTCCTAGTGAGCTCACTGCTCTTAGTCTCTGCGTGTGTGTGTGCGTCTGTGTGCGTGTGAGTGTGTGTGTGTGTGCGTTTACTACCCCTGGACGGGTTAAATGCAGAGGACAAATCTCGTTCAGAACCAAATAAAGTAACATAACTGCTGCTTGACTCTTCTTCTGCCTTTTGTTAATCTGTTCTCAGCTCTCCCCCACTTTAGGGAAAGGAAATCTAAACATTCTTTCATGCTTTCTTGTTTTCTTCTCTCCTTGCTTTTATGGCACTTTTGATGAAATGCATTTGCCAAAAGAATATTAGTAAGTAAAAGGATAAATAGAAGTCCTAGACACTCCATAATGTTGGCATATTCCTATTCAAACTTTGATGCTGATATTTGATTTCTCCAGGGCCAAACATGGAGCCTGAGGTGCGTTCAAATTCACAAACATAGAACGTTTTGCGGACGTTTGCAAACAGGTTTCTGTTTGCCTTGAGTTTTTGACGAACGTTTGCAACACAGTCTGAGGAGGTAGTTCTTCACGAACATATAGTAAAGCTGGACGTGAGCTTGACGAAGGCAACAATGCAATTACCGTTACAATGGAATGTTCACACCAAATCGTTCAAATTTAACTGTTCAGAGTACCGGTATATATGTTCGCCATAAACGTTCACCCATGTTTGCCGAATTTTCAACGCCCCTCTGGTGAAAAAGCGACAGCCCTTGATCATCAGATAAAGGAAGAGAGGCATGGAGCCAGAAAAAGTTCTGCTTACCGCTCCACATCATCATCATCATCATCACCACCACCATTTTCACTGTGTACATACTAACGCACCAATTTTTCAATTAATCGCTATTCGTGACAGAACTACCCGCTCCTGTCCTGCTTGCAGAGGACAAACACTCTCTTGTGTGCTGACGATCAGCCCCACGCAGACGCAGACACTGACAATGACAGAACAGCACGGCGCAGCGCAGTGCAAGCTTTCACCAGGCTTTAGTGTTCTGTATTGAAAATACATCTGGGCTCTTAATTGCTTGTTCGTTGATGATTGCGGATGAGATTAACAGCAAAGATGACACACAGAGAGGTACTCAAAGCCCCACTCACCCCCCACTCTCTGTTCCTGCCTGTAATTTATTACCCTCTTTGAGCTCATTAAAACCCCCCCTTCTAAAATAAGGACGTGAGTCTCTGAGTTTTTTTTTATCACGCAACAGCAATCAGGCTCTAATTTATCCGCTGTCCGTCGGTTACCGCAAAGAGGTACAGCGGCTAATGCCGGCGCCAGGCAACCGCCTCCCAGGTCTATTAAGCATCATGTGAAGCATTGGATATTGGATTGTCACAGGAATAAAGCAATGCCCAGGAACTGACTATGTATGATGCCTTTTTATGTGTAAGTGTGTGTGTGTGTGTGTGTGTGCGCTGTGTATGACTTTATGTGGGTTTGCATATGTGACTGCATGCACGTTTGTTTGTGTGTGTGTGTGCAACTTTGTGTGTGTATGAGAGTGTGTGTGTGTGAGAGAATGAGAGAATGTGTGTGTTTATATGTGTGTGTGTGTCTGTCTGTCTGTCTACTCGTAAATGCTCAAGGAGCAGCAACACATTTGTTTCGGTGCTGCCGGCTCGCTAACTTTTGGCTCGTTCGACGCACTGATTCAAAGCACTGAGCTCTCCCAAGGGGGAAATGAGCTGGAGAGAGAGAAAGAGAGGGAAAGAGAGGGGAAAGAGAAAAAGAGTGAGAGAGACAGACATGAGTGACATTAAAAAGGGGAGGAAAGAAAAGAAGAAGAGAAGAAAGGGAGAAAGAGAGACAGAATGAAAGCGTGTGTGTGTGGGGGTTGGGCAAGAAGAGTGATGATTCATAACCATCGGCTGTTTAGTTTTGCCTCCCCCCACCCCTCTGCCTGCTTTGGCAGGGTGCAAGAGGCATCCTTTCTGCAGATGGTGGGGAATAGGAGCTGATGAATTGCAGTGCTGTAATTTAATTGAGATGCGCCACTGCCCCATTCAGCTGATAAGCACTCATACACCAAAGGTCAACCTTGAAGTATCATTCTTGAAGCTCTCTGTCTCTGTCTCTCTCTCTCTCTCTCTCTCTGTCTCTCCCTCTCTCTCTTTGGCTTTCTTTTCTTTCACTCTTCCACTCTTTCTGTCTAACTTTCTTTCTCTCCCATTTTCCCTCCTCCCCTCCTCATTCACACAATAGCCAGGAGTCAAACTAAAGGCCACAATATCTCAGTCTGACAAGTAGCATGCTAAGCTGGAGCTGACTGTTTATAAACAACGCAAATTACCTAGCGTTGATCAGCATGGTTTCTCTCACTTTCTCTTTCCTTCTCTCCCTCCCTCTCTCTCTCCCTCTCTCTCTCTTCCTCTGCTTTCACTATTCTCTCTTTGTTCTTCACCAGATGAACACCATTACCAGATAATGTTTTGCTTCATTTGCCTTTTTGGCCTCAAAGAAGAAATTACTGCACCAAAACATACTGTAGGTTATGAAAATATAACTATCAAACTTTCCATGTTTATCTCGTCTTTCCTAATACGATGGCTATAGATCAGGTTTATCTTTCAATCCTCTGAGCCATCTATCATCAATCTGACATGACATTCTCATGTCATAAAACCCTATCAAAAACAGTGTCATGTTACCGTTATACGGAACAACCTGACGGAACATTTTGGAGGTTGTCAAAGTCTATGTCACATGCTTACAGTATAAGCTATTGTAACTATTATCTCATTTTAAAGCTGTTTGTCATGATGATTGCCAAGAACAGAGATACAACATGGTTCTGTCAATGGCCTCACTGTGTCAGTATGATGGGACGGGTCATCTTGAAGGACATGCTTATGAAATTGGTATATCAGCACAGTTATTATGTGACTAGGTGCTAGTAAACAGTTTTTATTTAAATCTGTCTCTCATGAAGGTCCATAATGGCTTGGGAGCACATATTTTACTGTGGTCAATAATGTAACTACTGCAGCACAGTCCTATTACAATTTTTTCTTTCATCCATGGATCGTAGATACAAGTGATGTCCTCAATTTCTTGTGAGACACAAAATAGATATTACAGACCAGGTTTTTATCTCCATGCCTGTAAAATCAATAACAGTGTATTTGTGAAAGCAGTAAAATGCCGTTTTTCTCTGGGAGCAGGAGGTGGGGAGGGATCGACCGAGTAGGCAAGCGAGATACCCGCCTGCTTGGTCCACTCCGCTACACTGACGACATCTTAATCTGTGTGCCCCTGCACCCAACTAGCTCCCCACCCCAGGCAATTTGCTTTGTTTCATTTCCACGGATGATTGCTATCATTGCATTGCATCACGCACTAATTTCATCTCTGTGATTTCAGCCCCATGCCAACAGGGGACGTTTACCCACTGAGGCTGAAGGTGCCAGTCAGTGCGTTCATATTAACTCAGTGTTGATGGGAGGCATCTCGTTCCATGCGTTGGTTTGGACTAATGGGCTTGTATGTGATACCATAGCGATAGTTATCGAACAGGTTCATTCAATATCTCACACGTAGAGTTTATGTGGTTGCAATTAACCTTGTAATATAGGTTTGTGTGTGTGTGTGTGAGAGAGAGAGAGATACTATGTGTGTTCTTTGTGTGTGACTGCGGTGTTTAATTCGTTCAGTAAATGAGTGGAGGAATGGGGACCTGTGATGACATAATGTCAAGTCATTTTCAACGCGAAATGAGGGTATTCATTCCGATGAATAATGCACCCCAGGCCGAGATGAGGATGCGCGCTCTTGGTGCTGGAATTCCAATCTACCGGAGAGGAAGCTCTTCCCCAAAGACACACACAGAGAGAGAGAGAGAGGGAGAGAGAGAGAGAGACAGCGTGAGAGAGACAGACAGATAAATATAAATATATAAAAACCTATATTGGAGAGAGAGACAGAGAGAGAGAGAGAGAGCAAGAGAGAGAGACAGAGCAAAGCGTGAAGGGATGATCATGACACCGGCGAGCTGGCAGCAGCACTTTGTCACATCACCAGTGGCCATGCTAAACTGCAATGAAAAAGGACTGTGACATTTACCCCAACAATTTGCGTTCGGCAGCCTATTAAATTACCGTGCGCGCGTCTTTCAGCAACATCACATTTTAAAACAGTCACTGCTTGTGCTTGTTAGTTCTTTTTCTTCTTTTTTCGTTTAGCTCTTGAAAAAGCATGATTGAGCAACTAAATAGTTTTCAATGTCATCCTGCTCATTTAGGCTGAGTGCTCTATGCAACTTATTTTAATGGAGTCCACGACGAGTTAAAGACGGTCCTAGAGGTTACTGCTCATATCCAGAACCGGTTGCATGCAAATTGTTTTATATTTTAACATCGCCTTTGAACGTCTGGAAATGTCATCTAGTAATTCATCAAAACGACTTTGTTCATTCCTGGCATGTAATACACTCGAGGGAAATAGAGCTCAACCTCTACCTGACTTTGTGAAAATGTTGGTGTCCCGGAGTTTTTAATAAATATAAGCTCAGCGAACCCACACAAGGCTTTATTGGGGGCCAAATTCTTTCCAGCTATAGTCAACGGACCCCTCATTCTCTAACCTAGCTGGAAGGGAAATATTAAGTCGATGAATCTTTTGACCATAAAGATTGTTTTCAAATAAGTAATGATATGGAATATAGTTAGTATATGTTATGTTCTAGTTTTTTCCTCATAATTTAATCTAGTGATAACCAAACCATCCCCTTATTGTTTTGGGAAGAGTCTACTATGACATAATATGACAAGTGAAATACAACATATCAAATGGCATAAAGTGATTTTATGAACATCACAGGTGAAATCTTTGTGCAACTACCACATGCATTAAAGGTTTAATCAGTTGCCTAAAAAAATCCTGCAGGGCCAAGAAGAATGGAGGGACTGAGGAATTTTACATGCCAATTTTCCCATTAAGAAAATGAACAGCAGGACAATTCCCAGTACTTTGTAAATCTCTAAATTGTTCCAAACAAAAAATATTCAAAGCCATTTATCTTCTTACAGACTTAATTCACCCATCTATCAATTCATCCATCTGTCTTTGGAAACTAACAGAGGTTCAGATGCAATATCCCAGCACATCAAATGCAGCCGATGAAAAATGGTGGACACATTTGTGGCAGCCTCTTCTCACCTAATGGTTCATATTGAGGCCCAAAACACCCTTAAAAAGTGAAGTGAGCTTCAAACCACACTATTTATGTTGGAACCCTCTGCAATCACAGTCAAGACTATTCACTATATTTTTTTGTAACTGATTCTGGGAAGAGCGTGTATTGTGTTTCTGGTCTGACAGAATTGAAATCCTTGGCCCAGCCAGACGTCATATAATTTGGCATTTGATTGCGAGGAATATGATCCAGGCCCATACTGGGCTTTGGACAAACTGAGTACAGCATGTTCTTTGTTGTATTCAAGGGGGAGTATTAACAGCACAGGTATGCTTTAATCTCTCGCTTTTAAAAATGCCAGTCTAATGAGAGTTCTGGATGGTTGATGAAAGTCTTAAGAGGGGAAATGGTGTTTTTTTTTTTTTTTTACCATGAGCTTGTTTACTTCCAAGGAGTTTTTTGGAAGGCAGTCAAAATAGGCCTAAGCGATGCCAAGGTGACCTACCATAAATGATTATTTCCGGTCTCTTTGTGCGTATGTATGTACACTACCGTTCAAAAGTTTGGAGTCACTTAGAAATGTTCTTTTTTCATCATTAATGTTGAGAATGACTGTTGTAGAAAGAAATGGCTGATCTTTAATGCAATATCTACATTGCCCATTATCCGCAACCATTCATTCAATGTCCCAAAGGCACATTCTGTTTACTAATCTGATATCATTTTAAAGGCTAACTGAGAAAACAATGGAGAACCCTATTGCATAATCATGTAATCTGAAAACTGCTGCCCTGATAAAAAAAACAAAAAAAAACAATGCAACTGATCTCAGCTGATATTCTATCTATAATGGAGTGGAATGGAAATATCTAAGTGATCCCAAACTTTTGAACGGCAGTGTGTGTGTGTGTGTTTGTGTATGTATTCATGTTTGTGCACAGTTACAAGCCTACATGCGTGTGCACAGTACAAGAGTACAGCTTCTTCATCCCTCTTTTTTTGTTTTTCTGTCCCCAGTTAGTATGGTTGTCAAAGTCTACAGAAACATACATCACAGTTTAAAAACACACAGCTTGAGACACAAATAACAATAATGTAAACATTCTGTTTAGGACAAGTTGTATATTCCATATTTAATGATCTTTACATAAGTAAAAGTAAGAATATAATTCAAAGTATGAATATCATAACATAATTGCATTAGCTAAGTGCATTAGAATAATTTGAACAATATTATCATGTCATGAAACCATATCAAACAGTGTCTAACAAAAAAAGAATGTAAAAAAAAGTGAATAGTAAAATGGTAAAAATCCTTCATATAGGAGGTCAGATCCACATGATTCTTTAAAAAAAAACAGTTGGATGTTGATAACAAGAAGGACAGTGCGGGCAGAGAGAAGTGGAGACGCGTAATGTACAGACAGTCCTTGTAAGTTTAACTGCCATGATCCTTGACATTACTCACAGCAAAGAAACTCAGAAAGCTCATTTGAACATTAACCAGTCGTTTTGCAATGTTTAGCTATTTATGTTCATTCTATTTGTATGAACAGTACTGTATTTGTGTTTCTCTGTTGATGCTATGAGATGCTATGCCAGCATCAGGTTTGGTCAGATGTTTTTGTTTGGTAAGTAAATGTTTGTGTAAAAATCATGCACACACCAATAATGATATTTCAAGGGGTCTCTGTGGGTCAGACTTACATAAATGTTTCAGGCGTTTGTGACAGTTCAGCTGCCTAACGACACATGGTGTGCGTGGGTAGTAATGGTGTCTGTTCAATTATTCAGCTAACGGTGTGGTGATTCTTTTTTTTCTTCTTAATTTTCAGCAGAATGCATTACTGTGCAGGAGTACCCAGGTAAAAAAAAAAAATATTAAAAGTATACTTTTTGAAAGTGTACTAAGTACAGTTTGTACTTTTTTCGTCAAATCCAAGTGTAATTAAGTGTATTGAATTATGTATCAAGTTCAACTTAATACCAACTTGACTATACTTTCAGTGTAATTAGTGTACTAAAATGGAACAACTTTTTTCAAACTTTAAGTGTTCTTAAGTACATTATACAAAAAGATATTTTATGAGCATTCGGAACACAGTCGCAGTACAATTTTGTAACATCCTGAGTGCATTGAAAATGTACTTAAAAGGCATTACAGTATAACTAATAATAGTGTAGTAGTGTATTCTGAATACACTCTTACATGGTATCTGCACATTTTCCAAGTGCAAATTTAAAGACTTTTTCAAGACCTTTTCAAGACATCTAAATGGAAAAATTAAGACTATACCACGGCAAAAAAGATACAACTTAAAACTGTTTTATGCAATAGTTTTTTTCTACTAATTTTAACACCCACCCCATTTTGGATGTCTACAGACGTTACCAAATATATTTTGGCAAAAACATTTTATTGTGTATTTACCTTCACAGCTATAAATGCCCAATTTTAGGGTCTGGGCTGCTTGCTTTTGAAGCTGGCTGTACATATCTGGTTGTGCTACTGTCTGAGGCTGTTCTTCACCTGTGTCTGTAGTAGCCTAGGCTACTTGCCAAACATGTGTACTGGACTGGACTCCCTTCAATTTTTTTTTCAAAGGTAGACTATTTAAATATTTTAATAAGCCTACTAACTTTACTAGGCATCTATTGTCCCATATGCAGCACAGCAAATCAAAGTTAATCCACTTCTTTACATTTTGCATACCAGTTGTATTTAAACGAACCAAAGCTTGACTGAAACATTGTAAAACCTGCTGGTTTCATCTCAAGCACGCACATATTATGAACGCATTTACAGATGCGTTTTTTTATGTAGCCAGTCGCCGACATAAAAAAAAAATATGCGGTTATATGTCACAACTTTTGCGAAGTACTGGGAAAGGCTGGAAAGCAAGATGCAGACAGATATTACAGGTAGGCCTATTATAACTTAGACAGATATTTACTTAGGCTAGGCCAGCAAAACACGCTAGAGATGCAACAGATCAACTTAATGTGTATTTCCTCTGTCGGTCTGTGGTTCCTTTATAAATTGCGCTGCAAATTATCAGACGAGTGACAGAAGCACCGTGCATAATTTGACCAGCAGTCTTCGCGTCCATAGTTTGTGAAACGATGCTGCGTCCGAGATTCTAGAAGCCCAGCGCAACTCCAAAAAGGAGGACAAATGAGCGTCTGGCTTGAGACTGCACTGGACAGGACTTTTACACTGTCCGGCCCAAATCCGAACGTAGGCCACCCTATCGCTAAATGGCTTACCAGCTCCTTCTCAGGCTCTATCGCTTGCATAGGCTACCTACGTATCTCTCAGCACTCGGCTACAAAACGAAACATAAGGCATATTTTTACATATTCTTACCATTTTCACACCTTTAACGACACCTGTGAAAAACATCTTCACTCTGCAACCACTACACTTCCTTCAGTAGCCTTAGAGCCACAATTACACGAAACCGGATGGAGACATTTCACTCGCTCTCTCGCACTCGCTGGAAGTCCCATACACAAATTTAATACCTCCTTTTCGAAAATTCAAGACATTCCAGTCAATTTAAGACTTTTTTAGGCCTTACAAACCGAAAGATGTATTTAATACTTTTTAAGACTTTTTAAGGATCCGCGGGAACCCTGTCTTATCAGCTGTTTGAAGCGCTGGTCAGATTCCTCCTCGCTCGCAGCATTTTCTTCCATGCTTGGGGAGCAGTTTCCTCTGAGTGCGCACGCGCAGAGAGAATTTGCGCGCACGCATTTAATATCTACGTGTGTGAAATAATATATAATATAATACACCCGAATGCATGTTTTGTTATAATATAATACACCCGAATGCATGTTTTGCAGTGCTTTTTGCCACTATTGTGTCGCGATACTCTACAGCCTCATTGGTAGACCATCAATTCAAAATGCAGATTTCATGAAAAACAAAAGTTGTTTACCCTCCTAGGTGAAAGAATTTGCCCTCTAAGCTTGAAATTGTTTACTGGACACCCTGCCTACAAGCCAACAACAGTCTAACATGGCTAAATTTGTATTGCATGATCATTTATTGCTTATTTGTTTGCAAAGCCTTCTGGCCCAGAAAGAAAACCATGGTGGTTACGGATCATGGCTGAGGAGGTACACCTGGTAGAGTTGTGCAGTGAGTGAACTTCCCTCCCAACACTGAGATGTGGTGGCAAAAGCTGTGGTAGCTAGCTTCCTTACTAGCACACCATCTTCCAATCCAAGATGCATAGTTTTCGGTGGCAACCCGGGGCTGGACAGCAGTCAAATGCATTGACCTTGGTATTAGAGAATTTGTCTCTGTTGTCTGTGAACAGAAAGAAGATGGACAACATTTTACAAGATAAACAATATTTTACACAGAAATCCATTGGCAATGATGAGATTAATACAGATTATCTGTACCTTTTTGACATTTACTTTTTATGGGTCAAATTGGTATTGACACCATCTGTTTGCCATCCTGGTATGGGTAGACCTGGCCAGGTAGTCTTTCCTTAAAGCGTTGTGCAACCACCCTGTTTTCTGCATTTGATTACCTTAGATTCCTTTGTTTCCAATACAACCGTATTATCGTTTTCGGGTCAAATGGCATTTTAAATGGGAGTCGTAGGGGCACTAGCCTACTATTTTGATGCATGAATCAAAATCATCATGTATCAAAATAGTTCTGCCCCTACGACTCCCATTCAAAATGGCATTTGACCCAGAAACGACAATACAGTCAAGCTTAATGGTGGTACTTCTGACTTAATTATGCTTTCAAACGAAAGTTTCACTCAGGTACATTCACAAAAAGACCCTAGGTTGCATTTTGGCTTGAGTTATGCTTTAAGAGTAATGGGGAAAGGTCCTGGATGAAGAATATTTACCTTTACTGCTGATTATTTGAGGCGTTCAGACATCTCGGTTTAGAGGAGGCTTACTGTTGCAAGCAGTGTGCTGTATGTATGTGAGGTGATGACAGTGATGATGTAAGTGTGTGTGTTTTTTGTGTGTGTGTGTGGGGGGGGGGGGGGCATAAAGGCTAGGCAATCAAGGACATGGGTAGATGGAGGAGAAATCAAAAATAATAAATAAAAAGTTCTATGGAGATGTGGAAAGTCAGATGTGTGTGTGTGTGTTTTGACGTGTGATGAAATAAGAAAATAAATAAAAGGTCTGTAGCATAGGGAGAGGGATGTAAAAGTGCTAAAAGTCTTGTAGGTGTGTGTGTGTAGTGTCAGTATAGTGTGAGTTCATTGCTGGGAAATGTTTGAGAGTGCTGAGGATTGAATGTGTGCAAAGTCAGTATAGTGTGAGTTCAGAGTTCGGATGGCCTGCGGATGGCCTGGGCATAAAAACTTCTCCTGAGTCTCTCAGTTCTGGCTTTGTGACTACATAGGCGTCTTCTTGATTTCAGCGGTAGGAATAATCCATTGTTAGGATGAGAAGAGTCCTTCGGAATCTTTTGGGCTCTTAGGAGTACTCTTCTGGAATAGATATCTTGTAGAGCAGGGAGTTGAGTTCTTATAGTACGTTCAGCTGAGCGCACTACTCTCTGCAGAGTACTACAATCTCTAACTGTGGAGTTCCCATACCAGGGATAGTTATAGTTTGTCTAACGTTAGTGCTAGCCAACGCTTGTCAATAATCCCACAAACACAAAGCAGGCTAATGTAGTTTTCTTCTTGATAGGGATCTGGGTCGACGTTTATGACGTTAACGTTAGCTAAATTAGCTAACGTGATCTGGCATTGCTAACTTGTACTAGCAAGGATAAAAACAAACTCTTGAAAGATTGCTAAGCCATCAATTTAACTTCTCCAAAGACTACCGAAGGTCATAAAGGGATCTGGGTCGACGTTTATGACGTTAACGTTAGCTAAATTAGCTAACGTGATCTGGCATTGCTAACTTGTACTAGCAAGGATAAAAACAAACTCTTGAAAGATTGCTAAGCCATCAATTTAACTTCTCCAAAGACTACCGAAGGTCATAAAGAGTAAGCTACATCAGAATAATTTAACAATATGCTTTGGGACTCACCTGATAACGAATAACTTGGCACTTTAGATCCAACTGGCTTCAGCCCTTGTTATCTCATATGACGGGTTCTTCTGGCTCTGTAGGACCAACGTCTCTGGCATGACTAGAATTTATGGTATCTTTAATTTGGACAAACCTGTAACCTTATACGTAAACGTATGCATTTTCTGGTCTCTACAGTCCATCTGTCTTGCAAATAAAGTTACAAGCATAGACTGTATAAAATAACGATGTTTGCTCACACCACGTTTTGCTCGAAAGGTGCACAGATCTGCCCACTCCATAGACCTCTCCAGAATAAGTCCTGCCTCCTAACTTCCGTATCCATCCAATCTTCGGTCGTCAAATGTCTATGGGAAATAACATGGCATTTTGAAAGATCGTACCTGATAAACTCTGTAGGTGACAGGAAGTTACGGAGGCGGGACTTATTTTGGAGAGGTACATTTAACTGTGTTGCCTATAAATAGAGTCCCGAAGTGTGACGTAGCGTTTCCAATGACGGCAGAATCACTGGATCTAAACAAACTTTCGAAGTGGCATAAATACATTGAATGTAGACATGTGGCATCATTTCTAGCTAATAAAAATAAATATATCCATTTAAACGTGTTTTACCTGCTAGGCAGCAGCTTAGCCACATAACACGGATTCCCTGGCAGTTACATGCAGGTCTCTTTTACGGAGGAAACCCATGCTAAAATAAAACTCTGTAGTCACAAATTTGATCGTGTTGGTATGAATATATGTTGTAGTATATGATTCCTACAGTGTAAAAAAAATATACTAACGTCTTAGAAACTTTGTAAAATTATTGAAATAGATTTAGAAAGCCACCGCTATGGTGATTTCTAATGGTAGATTAATTTGTTTAGATCCAGTGAAATTGCTGTCTTAGCAACGCTACGTCATGGTTTCGGTACTCTATTTAACAAAATGCCACATTCATCCTCTCACAACCTCTACTACATCACAAACGTATAGGCTACTGCCTTACTAAGACACAAAATCAACAAAAGAAAAAATATTATTTGATGACCAAAACTGATAGATCAGTGTGTCTAGGCTAGGCTATTGCACATTGCCATCCATGCGGCTGACATATCAGGCCTAAAGGCTACACACATTAGTATTTTATTAAAGGTGAGATGACTATGAAACTATACAAACAATGTATTAGGCCTACCAAAAACACTATATTACAACTCTAAGTATTAGCAATTTAATACACTTAAACTAAATAAACTTCTTTACCATTTAAAATACACTAACAACAAAGTACACTTTTAAAAAGTACATTACAAAAACACTTTGAATATTGCACAATAAGTATATTTAATTTTAGTACACTGAAGTTGAACTTAATAACATCTACTTTGAAGTATACTTTCTAAAAGTACACATTAAACATACTTTACATAAAGTACAAAAAGTGTAAGCATACTTGCTTTATACTTCATATACTTTAATCATATTTCTAACACACTAAAGTATACTACTTTTTTACCTGGGGTGTGTGTGTGTGTGTGTCCATATGTGATATGTGTGTGTGTGTGTGTGTGTGAAGGGGTGTTACATGGAGCAGGATGATCCCATCCTGTATGGTCACTGAACTGGACGTATGGATGTATATGTATATATACTTATATGAGGCACACAGTCATGTACTGTAGTCATGCATTGTGTTGTTGGCACTTATATACTCTTGTTGGAGCAATGATATAGGGAGGCAAGCAGGGGTGTAGAAGTAAAATAAGGGGTAAGGCTATTTGCACCCCTGGTACAATTAGCAGTGTATGCTATTCGAACCCTGGGTCAATAAGAAGTGAATTCTATTCGTACCCCGGTGGACACAGCAATGTGTCCTATTAGTACCCCGTCTGGTACAAATATCAATGTATGCTATTCGTACCCCGGTGCACACAGCAGTGTGTTCTATTAATACCCTGTCTGGTACAAATATCAGTGTATGCTATTTGCACCCCTGTGCATTTATTCTGGCATATTGATCACACAATGAAATATATTTTTTTTTTTTAAAAACAAGCAACATGTTTTTTGTTGTTACGTGTGAATACAGTAGCTCAGCTGTGTAATAGACACTCTGAATAAGGTATCACCGCTGTCAGAAAAAGTGGAGTCAGACGAAAACGTCTCAAATGAAAAGTTAATAGAAGCTGAAAAATATCACGCATCATAGCGACATGATACGTCATCAAAATGCGACCGTACAACGTAGCCTCATGCTTACTAGCCAGTGTGAGAGTGCGATGAAAGAACAACGACGGCTACAGAACGGTGAGTTTAATATTATGTTTAAAGGAACCATATGTAAGATTGTGGCCAAAACTGGTACTGCAATCACTTTCAAATTACTGTAGAGCGGTGTATCCCCTCCCCCTCCCCCCTGACTCGAGGTTGCCAACCCGGATGCCGAAACACTACTGACTTCGTGATTACTAGATAGTTGGAGGGTGGCACATCAGGCCAAAACACAACATGACATGACAAAACACAACATCAACATCAGTTAAGGGCTGCAACTTGTGATAAGTGATATACGTATTTGAAATGAACATGATTTCTTAATGTCTAGTGACTTATTAGGGCCATTTTATGATGAATTGAAATACATTTCATACATACGGTTCCTTTAATACTTTATTCTGTCACTGGCATGTTATATTTGGCGCTTGATTAGATGTAGAAATTATAAGTAAAGGTAGAAAGTGATCCAATGGTGTAGGCTACACATTGTAGGCAATCGATGTATGTAACTTAGCTAACCTTACTTGGCTAGTAACATTAGCAGCTGCTGTAAGGCACATACCGGAGTATGCTAGGCTCTCACAACTTAAGTACAGTCTATTGCTAAAGAGTGTGCTCTTATGTATATAGTGGTTGTTCTGTGACCTAACAGTGACCGACACTGACGGAGACTATTGAAGTTGCTGGGGCTGAGGAGGAGAAGCCCACAGAGACCACTTCGAGAAATCCGTGAAGCTGTGCAGGTAAAACAGCCACAGTGACATTACCTTATCGTAAATCCTGAAATTGTGGCTGGGATCTTTTATTTACTTAGGCTACGCAAAGCACAGGCCTTTTTTTGGGGTGGGCTTGTATTCGAGGCAGACTTTTATTCTTATTAGGCTTCTTTTTTTTGTTAATTTAAGCCTAATTGTAATTTTATTCCTAGAAATAAAGTAAAAGGCTACTCATAAAATAACAACTTGCCATACACGCCTTCATGAACAATAACAAATTATTGTAGATAACACAAGTTTTCTAACATGCATTTTATTGTGAGACATGTGTTTCATTCAGAGTGTATTATATTGCTAAATGTTGGGGCTGATGGGCACTGAAATCTGGGCGGTATTTGATTAACTTTCATGTAGTTGAAAGACTATCAGGATTTCCACCCGCTGTTTGTTTATTGCGAGACAAGGCAGCTGCTTTCATTCATTCTGACTGTTCTGTATAAAGCCTGTGGCCATTAGGTGTTTACCTAATGGCTTGTGTTAGCAGTAATTAGCAGTACTACATTAGATAATATGACACATACCCTTCTTTTATCTGTGCATGCAGTTACTCGGTCTGATGCAC
This sequence comes from Alosa sapidissima, assembly GCF_018492685.1. NCBI lineage: Eukaryota > Metazoa > Chordata > Actinopteri > Clupeiformes > Clupeidae > Alosa > Alosa sapidissima. Next base: position 20,136,875 of record NC_055974.1, read on the forward strand.
CCTTCCATTAGCCTAGCTTAGCATAGATAGCCTATAGCCTAGCCTATAGCTCCCAAAATGGTGACAAAATTATTTCAACAATTAAAAAAAAATGTGTTAGTGCATTGTGCAAAAAAGTTGTTCTGGTTGTCCATGCAATGGTTATAATTACTTGATATGTTCGATTTCCAGAGCGAGATGAGACACTGGTCACCTGACCAAGGCATCAGAGCCATGTTAAAACGTGTTCGCGATGTCATTGGAGTGCGGACTTGCTAAAGGTTAGTGATGTAAATGTCACCAAGCACTTTGTCATGTTACCTTCGTGTGTCACTTATAAGTACCTGTCAATGAATGTAGGACTGATGTTGCTGAAATTATGCGTGAAATGGACGCAAGTGGTCTGCAGAGAAGGAGTCCAGGCAAAAAAAAAAATACAAAGGAGGACCTACCACAGCTCTGGACCAAATTACACCTGGCACATAGATGGTAAACATTTGATCAGCTTAATGAAGGGGATTAAGTTTTACAATGCGACTATAGTATGCGTTATAGATATCCCTATATTTTGTCCTACAGGTAATGATAAGCTGAAGTTCTTTGGGATCTAGGTACATTTATGCATTGATGGGTAGGTAAATTGTACAAAAGCATCGATTGTGCTGTGTCATAAGGTACATTACGTTAATAACTTTATTTCACATCTGCCATGACACTTGTGACTTCAAAGTATTACATAAGGTGAGACTGAAATATAAAGTGATATTGTAAGAGTATGGTGAAGCTAGCTGGTTACCATGGGCAACATTCTGTCTAAGCTGGCTTTCCTTATGTGCATGGATGTGTGCATATCTTTTTTTCTCTCTCAGGTTTTCTCGAAGGGTTCTGTGGCTGAAGGTTGGCACTTCGAACCGCAAGCAAAAATTTGTGGCAAGATACTTCTTTGACGTTGTTGTGGAACTAGGACGTATGCAATGTCAATTGGAGGTATTGAGTCTGTGGCGAAAGCTTGTCAGGTCACATACACAAAAAATGTTCTTTTTATATGCTAAGGATGTCCCCGATTGATCCGGAGACAGGGGAAAGGAGAACCTTGTTGGGGAAATACAGACGCCCCCCCCCCATAAATGCACAAATAGGCTGACACGTTCTTTTCTTATCACATGCTTAGGGCATTATGGAGTCTGGCATCCTCGAACTGGACAACCCTGTACACATGTAGGTCAAAGTTTCTTTCAAGTGAAAATGGCATATATTTCTGAAGGTTGCATAAACATGCTCTAATTAATTTGACACTCTTTACATATTCCATTTCTTTTTCAATAGAAATTGCTTGCAGGCTACACATCTTCAGTTGCTTCAGGAGGACTTGAACATTGAGCAGACAGTTTGGAACACTCATGACATTAGAAAACAACGGCATGCTCCAGGTTCATTCGGGAAGCCAGATGTCATGTACAACTCCCCACCTCCTGGTATTAGAAAATTTGGTTGATTATTTAATACATTTCTATGAATGCATACTCGCCATTAATGCTCAATTATGTTTCCTCCTTCTAAAGAAAATGTCCTGAAAGACCACCATTTGCCTTTTTCTCCCCTATATACAGGCTTTGCTGATATGCGGTGCCCAGTTGATGATGACCTTCTTGACTATTCACAACAAATTGTCAGTGAAGAAAACACTTATGTGTTGCAAACCAGGAGTTTCAAGACCTGTGTGGGGCCATTTTAGCCAACAGCAGGTTTCCGCACACCCTAAATGGTTGCTTTACTGCCTACCTTAAGTTGAGGAAATTACCAATTCTATGAATAGAAATATGCTGCAAAAACCCTCTACATTTGCAGAGGCAAACAAATTATATAAAAGTATGCTGACGGAAAGAGAGTGAAAAGGGGAGGGGGGTGGGGGGCTGGGTAGTAATCAATTATGACATGCTCTTTATTTTAACGTGGATATTTTTGCAGCTGAACACACGCACACTGGACATCAATGTAGAACAAATATTTGAACTATGACTTCACTAGAACTATCAGAAAAAACTAACAAAAACACATCTTCACACTGTCAGCATTTCTCTACCACTTATACCCGTATCGGCTCTCTAAATCCAGGCCAAGCCCTGACTTGAGAAATTCTACTACTGAGGCGTTGGGTCGGGATTGCGGCTCATAGTTGAGCAATGTATCCAAAAAGTGGTACTTCTCGTTGAGACTTTGGAGAGCGTGTGGAGGGCTCTTCGATGCCATGAGAGCAGCCAGCTCTTGTTGTTTTCTGATGAGCCATGGGGATGACCTTGTGAACAATTCCAGATAGGTGGCCCCCAGGGACCACATGTCAGTGTACCAGGAGGCATCCTGAAAGTGCAGGATACACTCAGGCGCCATGTACAGGAATGTCCCGCCCATGGGCCCTACAGCCTGTCCTTGTGCACGGCTAGATTGGCGAAGCTGGACAGTGTCTCTAATATTGGCCAAACCCCAGTCTGTTAGGACTGCTCTCTTCGACTGTAATTGAGTCTGAAAGATACAGAAAACATTATGAATGATTGATATTGTTGGCTCAGTTTGTCATCTGTAAAGCTACATATTCATTGTGGTCTACAAGTTCTGCATTTTGACACTAAAGTCTGCTGGTACACTGTCACTTTATGCACATTTCCAGGACGTTACTCATCTCTAAAATGTTTTCACTTCAGAGATTGTTCAAAAGAAGCGTTGCTTCCATTGTCATCCCCAGTCGGCTTATTTCTGAAGGAAAAATAACTTTAACATTGGCTGGCTTAAGGTCCTGGTGAATAACCTGCTGTGCATGGATATACTCTGTCGCCATTGCTAAATCGAGAGCGATGAATTTGTCATCGTGTCCTTCCAGCTTAGGAGACAATTATAATTAACAAAGATAATTAGTCATTTCATAAGACTTTGCTTATTTCCCTAATAAATTATGTGCAGTGACACATTAAAGAATATCAGCAGGCAACTGAAAGAACAGTAGCAAAAATCGTATAAATCGTCTTGTAAGTAAACTACCAGTGCTTTTTCAAAGTTCTCAATGTCTCGTTTTAAATGTCAGGGCCCTCGGAAGTCTACCAATGAAGTGTGGAGATACATTGAGCCTCGTAAATGGGTGTAAAACAGTGATTTATTTGCATGGCTAGCCCGATGCCGAAGCACCACTATTGAAAAAGCTGTTGGTAGCATCGGCTAACTAGCGCCAGATTTTGGAGTGCAGGGGACAAGCCGAGATGGGCTATGAGACATACGTTCACACTCGGTATCATGTTTCAATACACTTTAGGTCAATATCACACCGGAATTCTCCTTTAAGTTATCAAATGTAACACATTACAAAGCTACACAGAGCACAGAAAAAATAATTTAAATAAAATATTCTTACAGAGACACATTTATTTCATGTTGGATGTCCTGCTCTTCTGCTTTGGCACTTCCCAACACTATTCTTTTCACAGCCGCAGGTGTACCCTGGTACGAGCCTCCGTACACCTGACCAAACGTTCCTTCTCCAAGGAGAAGCCTTTCATCGTATTTGATTAAGGAGCTGTCCACATATGGGACACGTGGAAGATACACTAAGGAATACAAACACACATCAAGCACAATGTTTCCTATTTGTAATTGGATTTGTTATTGGAGCCCATTCCAAACAATGTTCAGCATCATTCACATATTGGTAGTAAGCAATACAACATGGCATAGAAATGCAATTCAACCTCAGAAAATATTAACCAACAGTGACACAAATAGACTCACAGCATTTCTTTGTCACAAGTTTAAATATGTGTAGCTTCTGGTGAAACAAGCCCCAGACTAGTCAAGCTTTTAAAGGGGACCTTAAGCTGAGACCTCAACATTGAGTGTGGTCAGTAAGTAAATATATGGTACATATGAAACATTGATGTAATAGTGGACTGACAGCTGAAGCTAACCTATAGGGCAAACTTAAACTGAAACAGAGTGAACTCGCTACCCTTGGTTAGTTTTATCTGCTGGTCCACTGCGATGATGTACAAAATTGTCCTGTTCTTTGTACATACAGCACTTCAGACCTCAAACAGGCCTATTGATTAAAATGTATGTTTTGAGGAGCAGTGGTCCCTTAATCCCTTAATACACGAGATGTTCATTTTTCCTTAAATAATTTGCGGAAAAAGACACTATCTGGATAGAAAACAAAATACTTACAAGAGGGCAGGGTGGGATCGTGTGAAGCCTTCACACTCCACTCCACCCTTCACACTTCCACTCCACCTTTCCCTCCACTGCACTCTCTTGTGTCCAATTCTCACCTACCGCTGCCCCTGCAGTTGACTCACTGTTGACCCTGAGATTTGAAATGTGTTGAGCTGCAGCTGTCCCTGCACTACTGCCTCTAGCTGACTCGGCACTGGAATCCTACAAACACAAACAGTGAAAGTATCCTTTTTTCCACTTGGCACACTTCTAACAATCACACTAACGGTGTCTGAGGATTTGTGGGTGCAAGATCAGACCAGATCATGCCATTACCTTATCAAACATACTCTGATCCATATCCTCTTCATCCTCCTCATCTACAAAACACAACAGCAGAAACAAAAAATGACAGTCACAGTGAAATTCCATTGGCACATACAATATACAGATTTCTTCATAACTAGAACATGTAACCACACATATAGACACTTAAACATACCTGGTGCTGTAGTTTCATCATCTACGCAGATAACTTCTGAGAAAAATAACAGATGTTTAGTACTAAATAACTTCTACACTATGATATTATTGGTATTGATAATTAGCATTACCAAAATTACCCAATTCTCTTCGTCCAACATAGAGAGTCCTTTTCCAAGGAGTGGTCATATCAGAAACAGTTTTGAACTCTGCAGAGAATTCCACCTTGGTCCACCTACTACCGTCTACATGGCAAAGGGTGAATTCACTTTGATCGTGCTTGTCAGGCCAGAACATTTCTTGTCCTATTTTTAGCAGGTCGTCATAGGTCTCATCTCCCTGCAGGACAACACGGGGAGTGATCTCTTCCAAAATTATTTTTTGATATTTCCCTGACCTCTTTGTAGTCCGTGGTCTCCACTCCATGGGAGCCATTTTAACCTAAGTTTAAAGAAAAGAAATACAATCTATCTAACTACCGTATTTTCCGGACTATAAGCCGCACCGGAGTATAAGATGCATCAGTCAAAAAATGTGTCATGAAAAGGAAAAAAACATAAATATATATGTTGCACCTGAGTTGCAGGACCAGACAAACTATGAAAAAAGTGTGACATATAGTAACAACTTTTCACTGAGGCATCTTTTGTTTCTTGATGCAATATTGTGTTTATTTAGGGTCTGACTTTTCTAACCTTTAGAAGTGACGACTTTGATGGTTTAACTGCCAGTGGATATTGCTTCTTCTTCACAACTTGCGGCTGTACAAGATGTTTTGATTTGGCAAAAGCCTCAGCTGCAGCTGAAATGAACACAGATTTTTATTTGAGCAACTGTGCCAAATCCAAGCAACCCAACATCTCTTTCATATTATTGTGAATACACATAATATGGAGCTTGCTTACTCAAATAATCATTGCTAGAACTGGAACTCCCTTCACTCTGCCCTACAATAGAAATGGCGGTGGTATGACACAAGGCACAAATAAGTACTCAGTGAAATCAAAGAATTACTCACATTGAATTCATATGCAATCTTCAAATGTTGGCTATTATATACATAACATTATACTATGAAGATCTGATGTTAATACTGAAAATATGCAGCAATACTATCCTACCGGCCATAATTTGAGGATTTACGGAAACTGAAAATATGATCCCCTAAAACTTACCATTTTCAAGTTATTGTTTTAAGTTGTCGTACTCTCTAACTCTGTCCATTGTCTGAGTGAGGGTTATAGAAAATATAGGTGAATTAAAGAAAACCCTAAATTAATGTACATTTGTTATTCATTGCTCAAGCTAACATTAGCAGTTGTCATTGTCATTGCACAGCAATAATAGACAGACATAAAAGATAGACAGGTAATTGAAATGTAATCCCCAGAGGACAATAACTGCAGCGCTGTTGAATTAATTTGATATGAGATGTTATCTTAACTTATTTAGAGAAATGTGCCGTGTTGTTACTACCTGCTATTTCATGTAATGGTATTATATGGTATTAAATGGCATAGCACATTTGTCTTTATGGGGGTCTGGGAATAATGGGAACATTCCCAGTGATGATGATTGCAGGTTTCTTACTGGTAGTAAGTGTACAACTGGCAAACGGTTAGCAAAAGTAAGAAATAATCGTCCAGGTATCGTTATGGACTTTTGTGGTGGAAAAATGTTTAACCCACTTTTCCCTAGCTCATTGAACGTACCGTAGTCCTACGAAAAACAAATTATTTTGCTGTATGTAGTACGTAGCATACTCTGGTATGTGCCTTACAGCAGCTGCTAATGTTACTAGCCAAGTAAGGTAAGTTACATCAGAGACTTTCTAATGAGGAGACACAGCACTCAAAATATCCTCCATAGAAATGCATGGGGCTAGTTTGTAACGTCAATATGGCCTACTACACATATCACACCCCTTCCTCAGCAAAACGTCGACATGTAAATACATTGAGCCAATCATGTGGTGTGATGTGAATACATTGAGCCAATCATATGGTGTGTTGTGAAGACATTGTGCCAATCATGTGTTGTGATCTCGCCGCTGAAGCAAGATTGGTGTCGTGAAGCCTTGCGCACGCGCATTTCTGCCGAAATGGATGCCCGACGAGTGCCCAAAAAGCGTTGCCATATGGCCGCCGAGTGGAGGGACTTGCCTAAAAGGACTTTGGTTACATACATCGATTGCCTACAATGTGTAGCCTACACCATTGGATCACTTTCTATCTTTACTTATAATTTCTACATCTAACCAAGCGCCAAATATAACATGCCAGTGACAGAATAAAGTATTAAACATAATATTAAACTCACCGTTCTGTAGCCGTCGTTGTTTTTTCCCCGCACTCTCACACTGGCTAGTAAGCATGAGGCTACGTTGTATGGCAGTCGCATTTTGATGACGTATCATGTCGCTATGATGCGTGATATTTTTCAGGTTCTGATAACTTTTCATTTGAAACGTTTTCGTCTGACTCCACTTTTTCTGACAGCGGTTTTCCTGAGACCCAACTCATTTTCATCTGATGTCTGATACCTGACTCTGATAACTTTTTAGCTTTGAGATGTTTTTCTGAGGCCGTTTGGTTTGAAGCAGTTTTATCTGAGGATGACAGAGGGTTTTCTGACGCTGAGGCAGTTTTGTCTGAAGATGACAGATGTTTTTCTGAGTCTGACACCTGAGTCTGATTTTTCTGACGCTGAGGCAGTTTTGTCTGAAGATGACAGAGGTTTTTCTGACGCTGAGGAAGTTTTGTCTGAAGATGACAGATGTTTTTCTGAGTCTGACACCTGAGTCTGAGGATGTCCTAAAATGAACACCGTACCCAGGTCTGTGACCACTGCACTATCTTCTTCCACAAATAAATGGTGTTTGCAGGTAAAATTATAGTTTGTAGGCCTGAACGTCATATTCACGATATTCACGATATATTCACATATTTCTGTTAACTAACAAACTGACGGTTGTATGTGTTCCCTGAACCAAGATTATGAAAATAAAACACAACTTTTCAATCTAAAACTTAATCTGAACAGATATTAGTACCGAAACCTTTCAGAATTCTTCACTTTCTGCTGACGAAAAAACGAATGTCCGCCATGTTTTTTGTGCACGTGAGCAACGTCTTTTTGTTGTTATGTCACAGGTTGTGAATAGCTCAGCTGTGTGGTCAAGGCTATTCGTACCAGGGGTGTAAATAGACACTCCGTAAAATAAGAGGTGGATGAACTATGAATTCTGTGATCAGGGTGAGGTGGACTGCGCCATGTCGTATCAGTTTTTTTAAAAAAAAAAGCATTTAGAACATTAGAAGGGGGTCACTTGCGCTTCAGCCTGGTTGGTGCTCACGGAACAGGACGCAGAAGTCAAAAAGGGAGATCCAAGGTCTAACAGGAGCCAAGGAGCAGGACCGGAACACTCAATGCTTTAACGTGTTTTTATTTGTGCCAAACTGACTAACGTTTCGACGCCCATGCGTCTTCTTCAGAGTCCTGAGTCTGAAGAAGACGCATGGGCGTCGAAACGTTAGTCAGTTTGCATAAATAAAAACATGTTAAAGCATTGAGTGCTCCGGTCCTGCTCCTTGGCTCCTGTTAGCATTCAGAACATGTTTGATGATGGTGGCGGTTATTGTCCAGTATTTAACCAGTGGTATTAAATGGTTCCTAGTGTTGATGAGTGTACATATTGTGAATGTGGATACAGTATGATTTTTGAATGTTAAAAATTGCAATTGGTGAATAAACTCTTTTGAGAGGTGGATAAACTCTAATAAGAGGTGGATAAACTCTATTTCTGAAATTTCAGAGGTGGATAAACTGTGTTTCCTTGCGTTTAGCCTCCACTACACCATTTTCAGAGGGACTGAGAATCACTTTTGAAGAGATGGCACACACACATACGTACACACGAATACGCACATACCCACACAAAGACACACATACACACATATTCATTTTATGTTTCGAGAATACGATTGAATTGTCATTAGGCTCTGGAAATTGCATTTATTTACATATTTTGGTGCTGCACAAACAATATAAACAAACAATTTGAGGATTGTTGTGTTGTGTCTTTTACACCTGTTAGACATTGTGAATGAGAGGCGAAGAGGCATAAGTATATGTACTGAGAGATATATGCTGATTTGAGCAGCTACTGGAAGTTAATTCAATGAATGATGTGCAACAAAACGTTAACCTTAAGACACAGTACGTTTTATCCTATTTATGCTCACATACACACACACACGTCATACACACGTCACACACACATTCACACACGCGCGCACACACACACACAGACGAGCATGCCTGATGAATCAATTTGCCTTCCGTCTCAAACAAATCTCAAACAAGACTTCATCATCTATCTGATGCAAGATGAGCGAAAAGCCCTGACACACTGGGAGAGTGAGATGGGGTGGGGGGGGTCCTATCCTGACACATCACTTGACACCTCTCCATGATATCTCTATATTCTTGAGTCAGTCGAAAGGGGAGATGATGTGGGGGGGGAGGGGGGGCATTTTTCTCTTATTCCCACAACAAAGGGAGAAAATGTGTGAGAGACAGAGAGAGAGAGAGAGAGAGAGAGAGCAAATCCAATAAAAGAGTGGAAACCACACTGATCCGATTCTCTCTGAAGGGGAACCTCACAATGAGAGGAACGGTACCACTCACAGCTCCACTTGTGTGTGAAGTGGGAGCCTCTCGGAATCGGTTGACAGTGGGGGCACGACATCAATGGAGACAGCTGATATGATAATACGGATTTACCTGAAATGATAGCTCATCATGACAAGCGTTACCATTATACAAACAAATCCCTTTGTGCGCTGAACTGCTGCATGTGGTCTGATTTTAGCCATCCAGAGCATGTACTAGGTTTGCACTGTTTCTTTTTTTCCCCCCTCTGAGACACGTGGCCGTAAGCAAATGACCAGGAACGATACGTGCTGAAATAATCTCGTTTGTGGCGCACTTAATGCAACATGTTTGTTTGATGGAGCGGCACATTATGTGGCCATGCTAGACGCTATTATGAAACAAATACAATGATAATGTTGTCCCGATAGATAGATAGAGAGAGGGAGGGAGAGGACTGCAGAGAGATGGAGGGTGATTTAGGATGAGAAATATAGAAGAATGAAGAAGAAGGATGAAATATAGACGACTCCCCCTTCGAGAGAGTGAGTGAGGGAAAGGGAAAGAAGTAAAAGAATGGAGGCAGTGCATCAAGAAGGATGAAAGAATGAATGAGAGAGAAAAAAGAAAGAATGAATGAGCGAGTGAAATGAGAACAAAACATGGACTGAGAAAAGATGGAGAGAGTGTGAGTGACTGAGTGGGGAACAAAGACAGAGGCCAAGACCAAGTAGAAGAATTAGAAGGAATGGAAAAAAAGAGCATGACAGACACACAGAGAGAGAGAGAGAGAGAGAGAGAGAGAGAGAAAGTCACAGGATGATTGTAAATGAGCTATGTGAGTGACAGACTCTGTTGTTGCCTGGTTGACATTAATTTAGCAGTCTAATGGCTTGAGACAGCATGGCTTGGCCTCAGTCCAGCCCTGTATCTCTGGTCTTAGTAATACCAACACCGCTTTCAAGATACTCCCTGGCACAGTGTCTTGACATGGCATAGACAGAGCTCTGGAGAATCTGTAGAATTGTATGCTGAAGTGTTATGTCGCCTGCAGTGCATTGGATTATCATACCATGGATAAAACTTTTTTTATTTTCTGTATGTAATTTTTGGATATTTGATGAATCAATATGAATTAGCACACTAGCGAATCATGGACTCTAGCTTTATTCCATCTTGAGTAATGCTTCATGGTTTGTTTATACTATACATACAGAATAACACATTCAGGATCCGTTGAATCAGTTATGAAATCCACAATAAAATTAAACATACTGTAATAACAGATACAACACACACACACGCACACACACACACACACACATACTGTATATATATATAATGCAAATATCTAAATTGCAAATATTCCTCATATTAAAATGATGACTGTAAAACAGGCCAATCCCAATGGCCAAGCTGTCTTTTGTCATCCTGCTAATAAAAGTTGCTGTGATTAACGATTTATTGTTGTTTACTGGTTAATGAAGGCATGTATTTACGTTTACTTAATATTTTAATTTAAAGTCTTACTATTTACACAGAGAGTGTGTAAACAATCCACTTTCCTCTGGACCCTTGAGGTCTTGTGCTAAATTATCAGAAGGTTTGCTTTCATGACAAGAACCATCCCACATGAAGGACTTTTCATTACAGCTAGTGAAAGAGGGACAGTACTTGCTTGGAGAGAGATAGAAAGAGAGAGAGAGAGAGAGAAAGGGAAACTAACCCAACACACCTTCTTAACGTGTCGTATAGAATGACATACATTAACTGTACCCGTTGTCCCCAAAAAACCTTTAACCATGATAACACTGGTGTAGATGCCTTTCCAGCCAGTCATCATCCACTTAATGAAAAAAACAAACTTCAACCTTGCTTTTGAACCATGCTGATTGATAGACTAATAGTTGAACAATACGGCAGATTTGTCACGTTTAACATGAAAAACCAACTGCACTGCGTAACAGCAGAGTGAAGGGCTGTGTTCAACACACAGCAGTTTAAGAACTTCACTGGAACTCATTGCTCAGGAGCTCAAAGACATCCTGACTGAACATGGGGGGGGGGGGGGGGGGGGGGGGGGTCTGGCTTTGTCTACTAAACTTGTCTGCTTGCGTCCCTGTTGATTTTAAAGGGCATTTAATCGTCGATTTCAACACCGTAGGAAGTCGCCAGAGGCAGATTTGTTTCTGTGATCACGCATGCACGCGCATGCACACATGCACACACACACACACACACACAGACAGACACACACACCACACACACACACATAAACATTTCTCTTCACTGCTCCCTTTGTTGGTGTATTCTGTGTGATACCTGTTTAATATTGCATCACTTCAATAATATTACTAGCTGGTTTGTTTCTCCCACTCAGCGTGAGTGCACTGTGGGTAAGGATCTGTCAAATGCACACACACACACATATTGGGTGTGCGTGTGTCAGGGAGCAGAAGAGATGTGATGTGTGTGTGTGTGGGTGGGGGGATGTCCTTGTGTATTTGTTTGGAAAAAAGGGAGTGTGTGTGTGTGTGTAATTGTCTACCCCCTAAGCTCAGAAACCCAATTGTCTGTATAGAAAAGGCTTGTTAAAAAAACATCACACACATCAAATCCGTTTCAAAGCATCTGAAATATTGCTGTATTCACACATCATGAATGTTTTATGGTGTTTTCATCAATCAATATTTTGTAGATTAAACAGAGTAAATTACCTTAAAATGCCACCTTACAAACGGGCACACTTGCACGCGTACACACACACACAGTTTACACAAAGACACACACAACAATTACATTAAAGACTCAAAAGGAAAAAAAGACATTAAGAGAGAGAGAGGGAGAGAGAGAGAGAGAGAGATTGCCAAAAATGTAAAAAGAGAAAAAACTTGTGGAAATCTAACACCTAATCATAAAGTCCATTTATTCACTTATCATTTATGCATGCTTGCTTTAGTAGACATGCAGCACCCCATCCCCCACATTCCCCTTCTCTCTATGGGTGGACTACAACCCTCTTGAATTATGTTGATTGGTTCAGTCGCAGAAGGCATTTTCCTGGGTGAGAATCAAGTCCTTGAAATTCCTGTTGTAAATCTGTGTGTCAATGGAGAAACCAGTCCCGGACACGGGTTGGCTCCCATCATAGGGAACCATCTGAGCATCTGAGAGGGCACAGTCTGTTCTGTTTAAGAGCCCAATCTGCAACACTCATTGTCCAACACATTCATCTTGTGATATATTTCCTGTTGGCACCTTTGGCAAAACATGTTCCTGATGTAAGGAATACTATTTGGGCGCTCTAGTATAGGATATAAATGAATATCAGTATTCTGGCCAATCCCTGGCATTTTAGCCTGCTCTGAAGAGAGGGTAGTCCAGGGAAAGTCATTTTAGCATTTTAATTAAAACTAGAAATTGCATGATGGATGAGTTGTTGTTTCTAAAAAACCTTGCTAGAGCTCTAGGGGCTATTAATAAGCGTTCCTTATTGCCGGAAGTAGGTATTTTGCAGGTATTATGAATGAACAGGAAAGTGTTGCATTCGCAAATGTTTGAGAAAGATCTCAGCTTTAACAAGGTTTTCACACCTGCGATGCAGTAAACGTGTAATACGTGTTTCAGTGTACGTTGGAAGATCACATCACTTCTACACAAGAGACACGCATGCACAAATCGCCACTTGAATATTTTTAAATCGCCACGTGAATATTTTAAAATACATGGTTATGGCTCATGGTGGTGTAATTTGTACGACAGTGAATAAAAGCAGATCAAACAGAGCATCATCCGCCAGGACACTCACTTGAAGAGGTATACAGCCCTCGAGGATGAAGCCTCATCATCCTTCCGATGAGAGAAATTGGTTGGCTGGTAGGGGCGGGGGACCGTGCCGGAGCGTGGAGAGCACATGGGTACTCTGAGCGCTTCTTGCAGCGCAGTCAGGAGGGACAGCGCAACAGACGGAGGAGTGGCAATGTCTGCTCCATATCAGCGGACCAGGGATTTAAACTTAAAAATGGAAGAAATAGCCGATAGATTCGAAAACATAACAAAGCATTGTTGAGGTCAATTCGGGTTATTTTGGCCGAATTCTGTTTTTCCTGTGTTTATTGTTTATTTTTCTTTCTATATCATTCCGTTTTTGTGGAAATGACATGATGTCATTCTTTAAAAGCACTACATTTCCACGGAGCTCCCAACGGGGATCTCTCGCAGGATTTACCAAGCGAAGACTATAAAGTTTTCCTTTTTTCCCAACATGAAACATTTTGGGGAGAACAAGTGAAAAAGAGGAGCGAAATGGGATCCCTCAACTCAAGTGGAATTGATGCTTATCCCTTCCTCTCTCCGAATTCTTCCCGGGCGAAGGATACTCAGTATTCCCTGGCGACAATAGCCGGTCTGGCGGCGCTGGTAAGCTTTCTTATTTTGTTCACCATTGTCGGGAACGTACTCGTAGTGATCGCAGTGTTAACGAGCCGGGCTCTCAAAGCCCCGCAGAACCTGTTCCTCGTCTCCCTGGCTACGGCTGACATACTGGTGGCAACACTGGTAATGCCGTTTTCACTGGCCAACGAACTCATGGGATACTGGTACTTTGGAAAAGTTTGGTGTGGCATCTACCTCGCTCTGGACGTCTTGTTCTGCACCTCCTCCATCGTCCACCTGTGCGCCATCAGCCTGGACAGGTACTGGTCAGTGACACAGGCGGTGGAGTACAATCTGAAGCGGACGCCGCGACGCGTCAAGGGCATCATCGTGGTGGTGTGGCTGCTGTCGGCGGTCATCTCCTCGCCGCCGCTCATCTCCATCGAGCTGCACCCCGAGCAGCAGCAGCGGGCGGCGATGACGGCAGCGCAGCCACAGTGCGAGCTGAACAACGACACCTGGTACATGCTGTCGTCCAGCATCGGCTCATTCTTCGCGCCCTGCCTCATCATGGTGGCCGTGTACGTGCGCATCTACCAGGTGGCCAAGACGCGAACGCGCGGCTCCTCGGAGAAGAGGAAGAGCGTGGCCAGCGCCGACGGTGTCACGCAGACGCAGACGGAGAACGGCTTCAGCAAGGTGACCGTGGGGGTAGCGGTCACCGCGGCGGGGGTGTCGGCGCTCCGGGCCAACGGCGGCAGCGAGCAGCGGAAGAACGGCCACTGCCCGCTGTCGGCGCCACCGACGCCCGCTCGCGGCCACATGCCGACTACTGGCACCGCCACCACCGAGGACCTGGAGGGCGAGGACAGCAGCTCGTCGGAGGGCAAAGGCGGCCGGCTGGAGGGAGCCCCAGTGATGGCGGCGACGGCAGTGGCGGCGGCTACGACCACAGCCGTCGCATCCAGAGCGACAGCCGAGCGACAAGGCACCATGGGACGGCCACCGTCCAGCGGCGTGGGCGGATACGGGTCGGATGGATGCACGGGCAGCGTCCTGTCGAAGCACGCCAGCCGGGCGTCGCGCGCCAGCTGCAAGTCCATGGACCTGTTCGCCTCGCGGCGCCGCCGAGGCACGTCCTCGCGCAAGAAGGCCTCGCAGGCGCGCGAGAAGCGCTTCACCTTTGTGCTGGCCGTGGTCATGGGCGTGTTTGTGCTCTGCTGGTTCCCCTTCTTCTTCACCTACAGCCTGCTGGCGGTGTGTCGCGAGGCCTGCCACATCCCCGAGCCCCTCTTCAAGTTCTTCTTCTGGATCGGCTACTGCAACAGCTCGCTCAACCCTGTCATCTACACCATCTTCAACCAGGACTTCCGCAGGGCCTTCCAGAAGATTCTCTGTAAGTCTTGGAAGAAATCCTTTTAGGAAACCAAACATATCCATCAATCGATAAATCAATCAATCAATTGATCAATCAATCAATTAAACTATCAGTCTGCTGGAAGACAAATAATATAAAGTGTTGAAAGGATTAATTTGGATGTCTATGGAACATATTGACAATCAGAAGTTGGTGAGCAAACGTGGGGGGTGGGGTAAGCAGGAACTAAGATGGAGCTTATACTGGGGCTCATTCTTACAGCAGTGTAAATAAACCAGTAAAGCACAGCCAAACAGCCATAAGCAGCGAGTACTTCAACGCAGTCATCTCAGTGACATTGACAGCACTCTCGCTGGACCCATAGCAGAGAGCGCTGTGTTTGCGTTCACATCCGTCGTCTCCCAACAGGATATGGACACATCCCGGAGGCAGATCTGTCCATTGTTTTTTTCTTATTCTTCATGTGCAGACCGCTCCACACAAACACACACACACAGACACACACACACACACACACACAA
Source organism: Alosa sapidissima (assembly GCF_018492685.1). NCBI lineage: Eukaryota > Metazoa > Chordata > Actinopteri > Clupeiformes > Clupeidae > Alosa > Alosa sapidissima. The sequence continues at coordinate 20,152,457 of NC_055974.1, forward strand.
ACATGTAGAAGTACGCACACACATACACCTAAACATACAATAACAGATACATACACCGTCTCCTGTCCTCTCTGTTTGTGTCTCTCCCGCATCTCTGTCTCTTTCACACACACACACACACACACACACACACACACACACACACACACACACAGACACACACACACACACACACACACACACACACACACACACAGGGATGCATCTTTTATTCTGTCTTTGTCTCACTTTCATAGACCCACAGTTTCCCTCCCACCCTCTGTCTCTCTCTCTCTCTCTCTCTCTCTTATATACACACAAACATTGACACACACACACACACACACACACATTAGCTCTCGCATAACACAGACACCTGCACACACACACACACACACACACACACACACACACACACACACACACACCCTCCGCCTGCTTAGAGAGGTCTTATATCACAGATGCTGAGCACCTTTTCCAAATCTCTCTCCTCAACCACCCCTCCATCCTACCCCCTCTCTGCAGTGCACATGTATCTCCCAAAGAACGCCAGCTGTTTGTGCCCCCCCCCCCCCCCCCCCCCCCCCAGTCTCTTCTCCTCTCTTAAGCATGCTAACACATTAGCACAGGATCACAACACAACAGTACAGCTCCTGTCCACCCTGCCCCGCCTCCCCAAAGCAACCCTTTAAAAGCCTCATCAGGCTGGGTCTTAACAGCAGGACTCCAGGCACCATAACATGGGGCTGTAGGGGTGGATGTGGGGGTGGGGGGGTGGGGTGTCTGGTGATGATGGCAACAAGGATGACTGGTGTTTTTACATTGGTGGTGTTCAAAGTGTTACCAGACAAACTTTGGCAAGAGTGGGGTGGGGGTGGGGTGGGTAAAAGTGATTTATTTTTAACTGTGGATACTGATGATGAAATAATAAATATTTAAAGTGAGCTGTTATGGGAGTGTTTGTTTCTTAGAGCCGTCTACTGGGCTGGAAAGAATGGTACTTGGAGAAGAGGAGAGAGGAGACCGGGAGAGAGACCATAGCGTCTCGTGTGCTAAAAATCCTTCAAATTTAACATTGGCTGGTTTTAGAAATTTAGAAATCAAGGTATTCCCTCCCTCCTTTTATACCTTTTTATGCCCTCTCTCTCTCTCTCTCTCTCTCCCTCTCTCTCTTCCTATCCTTCTTTTCCTCTTCTATCTTTTTTTCATTATTGATTTAGTTTTTCTGACCTTTTTTCCAACCTTTTCTTTACATATCTAACACATGTATTGAGCCATTTGGGGGAAATGTGATCTTGGCTTCTCCAGTAATGGTTTTAACCCAATTCTGTCCTGTTCTATACGATTGACTCCACCCCTGAGAGCCTCTATAGTGTCTACACACCTGTACCGTATGTCTGCATTCAAATATATGAACTGATTGACAGCTTTGGGTACCACTGCAGTTGGACACACTGGTAGCAATGGAAACATATTCTTCCTCTCAAGTGCTGTTGTTCTTGAAAGGCAATATTCAGCACTGATAGTTGCTATTAGTAGAATGTGTTTGATGCTAGCAGTGCTGACTTTGGAAAGATTGTTTTAGGTCAATCAATCGATGCAGGTCAACTGCAAGAAATAATATGCACATTCTTCAAAGAAAAGGTGCTATGTGTGTATTGCTATGTATTTAGAGCTACAGCTCTGGGACAATTTAAGAGACCACTGTACATTCTTCTGATGTCATCCTACGGTTGTTGAGTGACATTTGAATGAGTTGACGGTCATATTCAAATTTGCAGTGGTCTTTTTGAATTTTGAGTCAATAGTGAGCCATAAAGATCACTGAAAGGTCCATATTGTTTGGACGGCAGCCCCTAAACGTGGAATCTGAGATCCTGGTGAAACATTGTTGATATTTGCTGATGTTTATATTTAGTTGATATTTCATGATAGTTGTTGAAGCAACGTCGTTGATTGACTGGAACAGTGTGTGGCTTGGTTTGTGTCTTTTGATTATAGTAATTTCGTAATCCCATTTTGGGTTTGTATGAACCCTATATTTTGAGTACGCATACTGGCTAGATTACAGTGAGGAGAGATTTGCTCAATGTGATGAAAAACAGTGTCCTTGATTATCATTGGGGCCTTTGCCTTTAAGGAGACTACGACCATTGGAAGACGTCACAGAGGACACGGCAATGTGTGGTTTTAGAAAGCTTTATTGATTGTCATGTATTATGGTGTTTGTGTGGTGTGTTGTTCCTTTACTGTAATTGGCATGCATGCTTTATATCATAGTGGAGAGATGCTTGTTATCAGTGCAGAGAGAAAGTCCGAGGAGGGCGGAGTCGCTGTGGTGCATTGAAAGTAAACTAAAGAATACATTTGGTTTGGTGGCCCTTTACACACTGACCTTGACTGGTATCTCTCTTTCTCTCAACTGTAGCAGAACATCACCCTGAGTACAGATTGTGAGAGTATTTCTGTTGATTTACACACAAGTGCCTCATGCTTTGGCAAAAAACGCAAAAGCATACCAACAGTGACATGACCCAAATTCCAAAGAATTATGGACTTTTGGCTTGGCTTGTGTGATTTCAGTAGGTTACCCCCCCCCCCCCCCCCCTTCTCCCTCTACCCTCTTTGCAAATTCATCAACAGAAATGATGAGATGATTACACAACCAAACAAGGGCACCTGGGCTGTGTTCACCTGACTGGATGGGAGCATTCTGACCAAACAAAATGCAGATGCCAGATCTGTAACAGGGAGGCTAGACTGGACGCGTAACTGAACTGCTTCATTTCGTCACGTAAAAATAGTTTTAGAAGACTGCTCTATTTTTTTCGAACGTGTACGTTACTATCACGTCTGGTGTAGCCAGTTCCATTGATCATAGTGGAAGCTAATTGTTGCAGCAGATGCAACGCGAATGGAGAGCTTCAGTTACGTGCCCGGTGAAGCCTCCCTATAAGAGTGTGAGTTGGTCACTTGTGGTCTGTCCGTGCCACGCGTGTGAGCAGCGACTCGTGTCCAGGAGGAGGATGCCAAGTGCTGCCCAGGTCCACTAACACAAAAGAGCCCTCTGAGTGGCGTGGTCCAGCTTCACAGTGGAGCACCACTTCAGGCTGTCTGCCAGGAGATTGAACAGAGAAAGAGAGAGAGAGACAGAGAGAGAGAGAGAGAGAGAGACAGAGAGAGAGATGAGGGAGCAGTAGAAGGGAGGGAAGGAGAGTGAGTGGGTGAGTGAGTGAGTGAGTCAAAGAGAGAGAGAGAGAGAGAGAGAGAGAGAGTGGAAGGGAGGAAATGAGAGTGAGGGTTGAGTCTAACTGAGCGAGGGAGTGAGTGAGAGACAGGGAAAGAAAACAGTGAGTGAGTGAGTGAGTGAAATGTCCTTCTAAAATGCCCTAGGGGCGTTGAGGAAGCACAAGGCAATTCACCCAGAACTGTTGTAAGGCAAATATCAAAGTCTTATGAAACAGCCTGGATTTAGGCACAGCATGCATGCAAACGCATGTATTTGTGTCTGTGTGTGGATGGGTGTGCTTTGTTTATTCAGGTGTGTGTATGTACATTTCTTTCCTTTTTAGGTTTAGTGTGGTGAGTGTATGTAAGTGTGTTAGTGTTGGGGGGTTGTTAGTGTTTGCGTGTGAAAGAGAAAGCACAGTTAGGCGGAGGAAATGAGAAAAAGACAGAGCAGAACATATTTTAAAAAACTCAGTATGATGTAATACCCAACAACAGGTGTATGCACAACTGTGTGTGTGTGTGTGTATGAAAGAAATAACCAGTTTGATAGTGGGAGGGGAATTTGCTCTCTCTCTGTGAATGTATGTGCACACATTTGTGTGGGTGGATTGGGCGTGTTTTGTTGCATGCATGACAGTCTTTGACAGTAGGTTGTGGACCTAAGGCCTCGCACTTGAAATCGATCTCTTCTCTTCGCTCAAGCAGTCATAGTCCTTCTTCACTTCCAGATACTAGATGTTCACTAAACAAAGTGGGCTACAGTTACAAACAAAACGATTACCTCAAGTACTCTCTCCATACCATAATTGCCTGCAGTACACAGCTCAACACCTGAAAATAGCAATAGTGGAACAGGTCCGTGATGGTCACCATGGTTACATCATTATTTTTGAATTAAAGGGGTCTTGCTCTTCATTGCCTGTCACCCCGCCCCCTTCAACGCCCCCCACCCCACCCCATTAAGGAGTGATCTTGACCTCGCAGACTGAATCAGCCAACAACAGGCTTATATGAATTAGCAAATAGGCTTATTATAATTTGAAGGCAAAACACCCTGAAACTAATATAGAGGACGGGGCAATTGCTCTGTTGCTAGCTTAACCACTTTTTAGAGTTGAGCTCATAAAAAGTAGCAGAATGGAAATTGCCTATCTAGCATTGTTATTACACTAGGCAATTATGAGGCAGTTTGGTTATATGTAACACTTAAGGTCCTAGTTATATGTAACACTTAAGTCACATACATTAAACCTGGACCGCAAAAATCAATTGGATCATCGTGGTTAAGGCCCGGGTTACACTGGGGTCTGCAACTATAGCGCTCCATTTGCGAATTACGTCTAGTGTAGCCAATTACATTAATTATAGTGGAAGCTAATTGTTGCAGCAGATGCTCTGTGAATGGAGCGCTTTAGTTATGTAGCCACCACGTAAATGGTGCCTAATTTTTTTAATACATTTTTTTTAGAGTTGATAGGTTATGAATCAATCTGCACTGAATGACATTGAAAGTCTAACCATTTTCATTTATTCAAGAATCAGCTGAACCCAAACTTCTTTTCACATTGATCATGTTAAATTCAGGTCTAAAGCGCAGCTTAGGGAACCAAATCTTAACTGACAGAGCAAGTGTAACTAAAAGAGTAAATACAGAAATAGAACAAAACATGCATAAAATTATAGTATTAAAAAAAGTATAAAAACATCAAATTAAAGCCAGATAACGTCCCGTGGGTGGGATCCGCCGCCACCTTCCTGAGGTCTGGACAGCTGATGTGAGGGCTGGTCTTCAGTACCCTGCCAGAGAGATTGATTGGGATAGTTAGACTAAAGCCATTCTCTGTGGAACACCTTTCACTAACATTGCCGGATGTTCATCGAGCTGCTGTCATGCTAGCCACAGGAACCCTGGACTAGTACCTATGGATCACGGATCTGTTGCTGTCGGAGGTCCACTGAGCTGCTTGTCTCCGGGTTGGCTGTAGCATCTGCCCAGAGAGATCGGTCAGGACTTCAGATTCAGAACTCTGCTGGCGGTCTGCTGTTGCCTGATTGGACCACTCTGGGGCACCATGCTGTGCCTTGGGGCTCAGGACTGGAGAGTCACCACATGTAATTATTGTAGATAGTTTATGTTGTCTTTGTTTGAAGCACTTTGAGTGGCTGCAGATAAATAAATGTACTTAACCCAGTACATTAATAGTGACCCGAATTCGGGACAAATACAGTGCCCCCCACCTCCCCCCAACAACCCCCATGCATTTTTTTGCACCTTATCATGAACTACCATAGTCATGCTATATACCATTTTAAAGCTGAGAATCTCAAGAATCGATATATGTAAAGCTTTCCATGAATTAACATATATTTTGTGTGTAAAATATAAGTTTATCCCGATATATAACATATCAGAATACCCCCCTCCACCACCCCCCAAAGTTGCTGCGTTCATACTTTGTCACTTGTCTGTATGGCCGTACCAATAAGTTAGCCCAGCATGCTTGGTCTTGAAATTTTCGTAAGAATCCATAGATGTAAAATATCTACATTGTTTTATTGCCAATATATTGAGTAGTTGTACACGCCAGTACAAACAAAACAGATGCATACGAAAAGAAGCGAAGTAAAAACTTATTTTTCGCGGAAATCCATATATTTCGGTTCTACTTCCATTATTGTCGCTGGATTCACGGAACTCTGCGTGTTCACGAGGCTCTTCTGATTCCATCGATACCAATTACATGTCTGTAGGACCAATGAGAGTCGAGATAGATGCCATCAAAGCCAATGAGTCACGTAAGCGATGAATCTGACAACCAGTCTTTGAATGGCAATAGCGCTGCGTCTGATTGAGCCAATGAGATGGGACCTAGATGTCTGTGTAGCCAATGAGGAGAGCTTTCTTTAGACATGTGACACATCGTCACATTCTACTTCCTTGTCGGCTAAATTCAATGCGTAAAACAGATGCGTAAACATAGTCACCGAAGCAGTGTTTTGGAAGTGTTTTACTGAACAAGCAAGAGGCAGTTTTTGAAGGTTTTTGTTTGTAAAAACATGCCAAAAAGACAAGCAAAAACGAAACATGTTGAACCGGAGGACATCGATGATCTGGAGGAGCCGAAAGTAGTTTCTCCGAATGCGACTCCGAGGAGGAGCACAACTTTTTAGCTGGGAAGGACCCTGATTTCGAGCTGTGAGTATACTACTTATATCCATATACAGTTACAGATACAGTTTCGTTTGCTTTTGTAATGTTTAGTGCATAGTTTTTAGGTGTTAGGTGAGAATGCAGTGTGTGTGTGTGTGTGTGTGTAAAAGAGAGTGCAGGGGGAGGTGTGAATAGTTCTGGTATCTGGGGGAGGGGAGTTAGGTGAGAATGCAGTGTGTGTGTGTTTGTGTAAAAAAGAGTGCAGGGGAGGTGTGACCTGAGTACACACATTTATATAATTTGTATAAGTTGTTGGGAAGGGTTTTCATATACTTTAGTGGGTCTGAGTCTAACTTCCATCTGTACAATTGTTTCAGTGACAGCAATGAAGACTGGGTCCCACCAAGCAAAACATCAAGAGCTGAGGATCCTGTGTCTGAGGAAGAGGAGCCGGTGGCTGAGACCAGTGGGACACAAAGAGGAAAGGGTGCTGCAAGAAGCAGGGGGAGAGGCAGAGGAAGGGGGAGATAATAATATTTACTATTTTTACCTTTGTTTCATTTTATAATACAAATGTTTGCTGCATTACCTTGTTTGTCATTTTTTCATGGAAATCTCAAAGGTGTTGGAGCAAAAGTAAGAGTTCCAGGTCAGATAATGCATCTCTAAATGTATGGCACAGCCACTGCAAAGCTCTCCAGGGATCACTCCATCATGAGACACAGACTGTAACCTTTCATTTGACACCAAGATCATGGTTCTGCATAAAGGGGTTCTTGTATAGGAAGAGTTTTAGTTTTGGGTAACCAAAGGTCCTTTTGGAGTCTCCAAATGGACACTTAGCAAAACGCATGTGTATGCCCACACAAATATGGGTCCCACACAGTCATACTTCATCCTATAAGGATCTACTTTGACATACAGATTCACAAGACCTGGTAGTGGGCCTCAGTGGTGTTTTCAAGAGAAAATAAGTGACCAAGAGGGCAGAATGTGGTCATTTCTAGAGATGTGCATAACCGCCTATAAAAAAAACTATCATTCTACCCTTTGCCACTCTCTGATAGTTCATCACACAGTCAATCTATTGGTACCAAAAAATTCTACAAGGCCTTAGCTTTCCAAAGAGGTCAGGCACTTGATTGTAAGTCAAAGTATGTGGCAACAGGGCCATTTTAAGTAGGCGGTGTGCAATTTCGAGGAAAAACTCCAAAATAGGGGTGGAAATGTATAAGGTTAACCTTACCTTACCTCCGCTTCCTGACAAGGGCTGCTGTTTGTCAATCCCACTCAAGTGACCTCACTTCCTTGGCTAGAGGTTATAGGGTGGTGCACTCATTGTGAGATCATGGTGGATTGTTTGGCAGCCCCTGAGAGTTAAGAATGACTGATGGATGATTTCACTTGAAGATGAGAAATTCTGAGATACAAAAAAATCCCATAAATGTCCATTGGCTGGATAAGGGCTGAGTAAAGCTCAATGTTAAGGGTGTTGCCACACAGTCGAGCAGAACACTGGGGCAGCCAATAGCACATCTATTACCTTAACACAGTGGTGGACAGGGGACAAAACAATGAAAAAGGCACACTAGGCTTAGGCTACATCAAATTACCCAACAACCCAACAAAACAAACAAGGCAAAAGCAACATTATACTAAATGTACAGAAGTCAAAGCAGCGGTTGCAAATCTTCCTGAAGGCTGAAATCATCAGTCAAAATCTGTTATGCACGTGGTAAACACATAATAAGTAGCCTGACGTAGTCATACTCAATTCTAGTAAGAATATGAGTCTGATACTGCTCCATTGGGACGTAATTATGGGGTGTTTCAACCGATACAGGGTGGGAATGCCTCTGCACTCAACTGGATAGACCTAACCAATCAGAGCAACAAAATAGCTTGCCGTGAGGTGTAGGAAGAAAACACACAAACCATCCATCTCCCCTCCGTTTTTAAAAATAATTCTGTTGAACAGTGATATGCTACAAACATGTTAAACAGCTGGGAAAGGCTGTCGCAAATCCCTCGAACAGGTGGTCAAAGAGATTTCAAACGAACGAGGGAACATGTCGCAATGCAACAGAGCTGTTTTCCCTTGATGAAAGTGAAACCACGAGTTTTCCCACATCTCAACTTTGGCCAAAGTTTTCAGAAATAATCGTTTTCAGTGATACAACCTCATTAAATAATATGAATTTTCAATATGGGGTCTTAAAAGTCATGTATCCTTCTAGCCACAGCGTTTTTGTTTCAAACATAAGCCTAATCTAAGCGTGCTCAGATGGCGTGATAGACCAGGCGCTGTTGCTCACCTGTCTATCATCGTAAAGCCTGATTTGATTAGTCCGCCTGATATAGGGCGAGCATATTTCCACCATAATGAAGCAATGCCAGACCGAACTTCCCGACCTCAGTTGTGGGTGGGACTAAGTTCGGAATGGCACCCAGGCTACATAATAAGCAGATGTCAATCCCAAATTGCACATGTTCATTAAGTATTATTCCATTTTGCTGATCATAATGCTTCTTGTCCCATTCTTGCTGCTACTGGGCATGCTTCTTGGTCATGCAATGGATCTTATGTAGGATGCGATTGACCCAGCCATTTACAGAATGGGCTTCCCTCTGCACTGGTATGCCTTGGGCTCAGTCCACTGGCAAGCACGCATGGTGCCCAAAGACCATAAAATGGGGAGTTAGACCTGTCGTCCGGTGTATGGGGTCATTATATACTGTACCTGGAGCAAGACTGGCAGTTTAACATACCATTGCAAGCCCCTGTTACCTTGTGGGTGGTATGGTGTTGTCCAACTCTTTTGCCATCCATACAGCTTGCATACAAATCTGAGGATAACTGACTCAAAGGCACTACCTAGAGACGTGGAGCAGGTGGGTCCAAAACAAGTCTGTCCAGAATGTATGAGTTGCTGTCACCAAATCGCCCCAGCGACAAATAATCTATGCCCACAATCTGGAATTGGTAGGTTGACTGAATAGGCATCTAGGGTGCCTTTACCTCAGTCCCTTCCTTGTTTGTGATGTACTATGGATATTCCTGCCCCTGAGGTGGCCCCATCCTGACCATCTCAGGCCAGAAGTATCATTGGCACAGGAGGGCAGCTGTCTTGTCTGAGTTTACATGACCAGTAAGAGAGGATTGCCGTAGCAACACAGATGTTTACTTATTAATACGTTTTAATGCATAGGTGCACAGCAATAAATGACTTAATGTTTCGACGTTTACTACATCTTCGTCAGAGACTCTCTCGTGCTGAGGAATTACAATTTCTGAACTTTACATGGCCAGCTTGTGGATGGTGCTCCTCCCATATGACCCAAGCAGCCTAGCTGTTGTGGTACCAAGACTTGCTGGCCAGGATCCTCGGTCTCTTGCTGAACACGCCTTCTCAGCAACACCTCTACCCCCTGCTCTCTAGCCGATACCATTCCAGTAACCACCTCTAGGAGGCTCTACCGATGTTCTCTCTCTCCGGGGCAGTTGTTGGGGGCCCCCCTTCTCACCCAGTCTCCCAGCTGGCCCACATCAGGATCTTCAGTGAAATGTCCGCAACACTGCTTTAGACTCCCATATTTAATTTACAAAAGCAACGTTTCGACCATGCTTGGTCTTCTGGAGTCTAAAGCAGTGTTGCGGACATCCTATATTTTTTTCACTGGAGTAAGTTTTTTTTGTCCTGAACCTGCCAGAAGGTGGGATGTGCAAACACAATAACTGTTTTTGAACGTCGTTTTCCACATCAGGATCTTGCCATTGGAAGTCTAGCCTCCTCCCACCTGCCACTAGGCTCCACTTTCCTCTTCCAGCAGACAACACGGGGCCACCTGCTGGCTGGACACC
>NC_055974.1:20167679-20205179 GCF_018492685.1 Alosa sapidissima
TGGGAAAAGCAAAAGGTACCAGCATAATGTTATTTATTTATTTATTTATTTATTTATAAACAAAAACATCTCTGTCAGTTCCATGCCGTTTTCAACAGCTATCAAAAACAAAGGTAATTTTGAATGGATGGATTTTTTGTGAATGTTTCTTCTTCTACATAAGATTTTAGTCATCTTTAGTTCATGTAATACTTTATTGTCAATGCACAAATTAAGTAACAGTAGTCTGAAACGTTATTGTTAATGCACAAATTAAGTAACAGTAGTCTGAAACGAAATGCTGTTTTACATCTAACCAGTGGTGCAAATAACTGACATGTCCAAATGGGCCTTGATGAAATGCGTTGTGAAAGACTGTTCATACACATTTTAATGGGCCAAAGTTGAAGAGCTGTTGTCCGTTATTGTTCGTGCAAATATAGGCTGATTCATGTTCCCTTGCATTGTGTAACTGAGGTCCATGGCTAGTCTGGCTTTCACCAGACCAAGCTCAATCTTTTAAGAAATCAAAAAATAAATAGCGGGCAGATCAGGCTGGGTTCACCCAGCCTAGTCCATAGGCACCCGATTGAGATATCCACACTCTGGCTATTCTAAATGCAAAAATGCATCAGGGAGTTATGACAAAACTGTAACTAACAAACTAGATCCTAATAGAAAGCTTCCCTAAGCTACAGGTAGGCTCATAAGGTAGGCCTATTTACAACATAAATTGTCAATAGGCTATGCTGGCGACACAAATAAAATCTCCTTTGGAAACCAATGGCTTACGCCTTACAGTATCAAGCGGACTTAAACTGCCATATCGTGGTGAAAAGTTATAAAATTCACGCAGCTCCATGAGTCAAGGAAAGCGCGAATGAAGTAGCCACTTCTAAATGGGACCCACTACACAGTAGCTTAAGGTGTGTTGCTAAAGCAGCCATTTGAAGGTGAAATGAAGGTGTCATTGTTTGGATACCTCACACACACGTGCTTTTTAATTTCACAGACTACAACTACCAAGTTGGAATCAAAGCACATCGATTCCCCTCTCACACCCTGCACGCACTTAAAACAATAACAAATAAACAGGCGTCTCAGTCTCAGTCTTACGCATGTATTAGGGGTTTGCACGGCGTGTCATCAGATCTGGACATCGCCATATTGGAGATACTCGCCTCATTAGAAAGCATTAGGCACTGAAGTAAATCCCTAACATCGTCAAGGAAAATGGTTAATTATTGCGGTGTTTTAGGTTGTACCAATAGGTCAGACTGAGAAAAACATCTGGTGTAGGTATCGACTTCCAAAAGTGATTAAAAAACCAGGGAGAAGGGACAATAATGCCAGAAGTTATCAGAGGAAGGGGGGCGCCAATGGTTGAACTTCGTACTTCGTCTCCCTCACCCAACTCATATGGATCTGCGCTGCCAATAATCCGTAATTTCTCGAAACATCGCACCTTTTCTTGTGGTCTAAGTCCTGCCCTATATGCCTTTGCATCTTAGACGCATTTTGATGAGCTTTTCTGTTGTTTAGACACGGCTACAATCACGTAAGATATCCAAAGTGCATAATACTCCATTGTACTTCATTCACTGAGAATCGCCAATATGGCCGCGCGTGCTGGGTTACCATAGTTACCGGCCAGAACGTGACGTCGGTGCAAACCCCTAATAGGCAAAACTGTATCAGACCGGTGTAACGTTGGTAAATCTTCCATTGCACAGAATGATTTCTGTAGCACGTGCAACAAATGACAGTCGAAAGATATAATTACAGTGCTGCTATCAATTTGCTTGGTATAACCACATTTATAGTTTTCTACAAATGCAATCAATCAAATTGGCCTCCATCACTCAACCAACGCTAACGGTAACATTACCTAGGTCCTTATTGATATTATAAGATTAACGTACCAAGGTAACGTATTATAAGATTAAAAACCAAGCATGTCCGATAAACATCCTCAGATTTATTTCGGCTTCAAGAACAAATGGGAATTACATTTCATGTGAACATCATCCTACAGTCCTTGTAGGAAGCGTCCATTGTTTTTCCAACCCACTTTTAACTTCCAACAAAATTACGTCTCACTGCAACGATGCGCCATCTAGTGGACTACTACTAGTGGACGACTACTTATCGCCAATACTGGAAATGCAGCCATGATGATGATGATGAATATTTATTTTGGCTTTCTTTTAATCCTACTGAATTTGTAATTATGTATCGGCCGTTCTAATACCGATAGTATGTGGGTTCCTGTGTGTGTGTGCATGTGTATATGTGTGCACCGCCATCTACAGGCCAATGAGTGTACAGTCACTAAATGTACACATAACCTAATTTTTTTTAGACCCCCCCATGGATGAAATTCTACGAAACTGGCATACCCCCAGAGAATGCCAGATCAATCATACACATAAAATTTGGTGCAGTTCTGAACATCTTAACTGAAGATAGGGGCGATTAAAGCAGAATGATATTGCATTTTCATTTTTTACCGGCAAATCACAAATGAGTGATTATGGGCCAGATTGATGTGGGCCCTTGAGACCAACATACCATAAATCATCCTCGGTGCCACGGTTCAGGTAGTTATTTAGGAAAAACTGCTTTTTTTGCGGTTCGGGGGGCCCAGCACGGGGGGGGGGGGGGGGGGGGGGGGGGGTGAGTGGCCCCCGGGGACGAAACAAAATTTTTCCGTAAAAGTCTAGTGGGGCTACATACCCACCAAATTTCATGTGCCCCGGTGGTTCGGTGTCCTGGGTATCGTTGACCAAAAATTCAGGAAGTAGATGACGGGGAAAAATAAATAAATAAAAATCCCTATATGACCAATGAATACACTGTAAAAGCATGGTTGATGACAAATGATTGACAACATTTTTTTTAATTCAATAGTTTTTCCTCAGCAATCAATTTCAGTATGCCAAACAAGATTGATGGCGATTGATCAGTCAAACAACTAACTGATCTATGGTTGGTCGTTACCAAAAAAACAAACCAATCAAACAATTTTAAAAGTAATCAATCACTAAAGCTTATCTTAATCAATAGCACATGAGGTTGCACTGATAAAGCCAAATAATCCACCATATTGAAATTCTGAAGTCAAATCAATTAGTTTTATTTGATGTATCACTCATCTTACCAAGCCAGATCTTATGCAGAGGACAGCATTGCAGGATAGGCTATTCTCCACATGGTCTGTAAGGAACATACTGTATGGAAATTAAATATATGCCATGTACAATTTTTGCATGACAATGATTTGTAGAGCTTGCATATACATTTTATACTGAAATGGCACAATGCTATTCAATATGTAAGTCATATCCAAAATCAAAGTAAATGCTTGCGGTTACTTACAATGCACTTCAAAATATATGATTATTTGATCATTGCATGCGTATTATTAATTAGTAGAAATATAGGTGAAAGGGAAAAAAACATGGATGGAATGTCTAATATTTCCATTACAAATAGCTAATTCTGAATATGTGCGATGAATTGTTGTGGTATGTGTGTAATGTAGAATTAAAAACACTTGGGCAGTTGAAAGGAAAACCATATGGAAGTTCGGAATGGAAATACTCTACTTATACTTACTATATAAATAGAGTAGTATTTATACTTATATAAATACAGTAATACTCTATTTATATAGTATATTTCAGAAAAACACTATATAAATGCAACATGTTGTTGTTGTTATTATTTCCATTATAAATAGCTAATTCTGATTTTTTTTCTGCAGCATAGTTGTTGTCTGTGTATGAGAACTGTGCTGGTATCACAAACTATATAAAAATTAACATTAATTAATTTTTTTAGACTTTTCACCTATGGGGGGGGCAGCTGGGTTCAGACTTTTTATTGTAATATTGTGTACATTTAATGTTGTAATATTATATATTTTTATTGTGTACATTTAATTTTCATGGAGTCGCCCACAATTGACCCGAATATTCTTAAAATATTTTTTGTAACCGTGTTACCGCGGGCATCCACTTATTTTTGATCAGCTCCACGCGTCAATGTCAGAGACTAGCCTATTTACCTAGCAAGGACAGCCCAACGCAGCTCACTTTGCCATGATTTGTGACACATTCTTATTAACATTAATGTTCCAACAATCATCGACTCACCTGTTGTTACTGAGGTTAAATAATAGTTTACTGTCAAGTGTTTTTAACAGATGGCCACTTTGAATTGTCCCACTGCTACTGCACCCTGCACTGCTCTCCTCACAATTCGATCAGAGCCGTAGGCTACACTACCTGACTGGGCCAATGGTCGTAGATCAGTTAGTGTAGTGCAGTGAGGTTCAGTCCATGCTTTGCAAAGTGTTGTCAGATGAAAGGCAAGCTGCTGCCACATTCTCAAAATGTATTAATGTTCCAATACAGTCAGACAGCCCTCTTTTTTTTCTTCTTACTATTCACTGAACATAGCCGGGGGGTGGGGGCAAGCAGGGTGGCCAAGCTTTGACCAGTGGTGGACACCACATAGCTCCGCCTCTGGTTGCAGTTAACAACTCTGTTGTCAAGGAGCTCAAATCTATTTGGATCTGTCGCAGATGTTAGCTTCCAGATAACAAATCAAGCTTGTCTGTGACTCACAACACGTCATCCTTGCCAAGTCCTGACTCCTCCTTGTAAAAAAATGGGATCTCAATCTTGCCTCAGAGACATCAGATGCTGATAAAAAAAAATATGACAACACAGAAGCAATAAGGTGACAGTGGTAGTAAGCTCTCTCAGGAGAAAGCCTCTTTGTCTTTCAGAGGGTTAGAAGACTAACAGGTGACTTGGCAATATCTTCAAGCCGTGGTGCCATATTCATTTCTAATACGATATGACCTATGATAACTTATGAGCAGGATACAATATGTTTAGGGTTCATGGATTCTCTCATGATGGAAGCAAAGATAGGCTACAATCTGCCTGCATAAAGTCCAGTCATGTGACATGTGGCATCATGAGTCAATGACTTGCTATCTCTGTTTCTCTCTCTCATCTCTGTCACCGTCTGGCTAATTCTCAGGGGGTTATTTCTCAGCTCAGGGGAGTGCCTTGAGACCATTTTAATTGTGTTGGTGCTGCATAAATCAATTCCTATTAAAAGGGAAGAAACTTGATTATAATGTCACTCTAAGAGATGGGCAATTAAAGATTGTGTAATTGTATGATATCGAGATTCACAGGGACATTGTGCACATTTGTTTTTAAAAAATATATATATACTGTATCTTTACCAAGTATGTAGTGATGGTTCTTTTGTACATGTTTCCAAACATATAGCTGAATAATCAACACCATGTACATCCAAGCAAAAGTAACTTATTTTTATATTAAATCTTGTGTTTCCAGTACTGTTTTTGATGTCATACAGTAAAATTGAGCCCTGCAGATTCCACTGTCTTCAGTTGTATTACCATTACTTAATGGCTCCACTATAGCACTGCCAAGATTTCATTTGACCTGTTGGGAGCAGTCTGCAATTTAGCCTGACCTCCCATGTTGAATTTCCCCCAGTAGAATTTATATAGTGGAAATGAATCCCCACTGAGCCAAAATGGAGGGCAAGGGGGATGTAATTGTGGGCCGCTCTGTCATAACCACTGGCCATATGAGTGTTATGAGTGTGTCAATCTCTAATCTCACTCAACCCCCCCCCCCCCCCCCCCCCCCCCCCAAAGCCCATCTTGTGTTATGTTATCTTATATTACATGTATACATGTAAAAAAGACACAGATACACATCACACATACAGATGCACATCACACACAAACACACACACACACACACACACACACACACACATTTCACATTAATCTTGGCAAATGAAGTAGCCGGCAGCATCAGGCAGAACACAACAATGTGTCCACACCAATGTCAAATATGGCAAATGACTTGTTCTGAATATGAAATAACTAACAAGTAGATTTCACATTATGGAAAACATTCATATTTCCTATTGGCATTCATGTTTCATATAATTAGCCTAAATCCAGATCCAGGAACTTCAGTGTCATCATATATCAATTCAATATCAATTGCAACAGTACACATATATGACAAATTATTAGCGAACTGCATGCTTGAATACATTTCCGCACTCCAACAATTTGCCTTGTTTGGAAATCACACACATCCCTCTCTCCTACTCGTCTCCTGTCAACTGCGGTCCGAGCTTCGTACAGTAAAAAGCCCCCCAAAAAACAAACTACGCTGGAAAAAAAAAACTTGCTCTTGGGGCATTACCCACTCTCTGTCTCCAGCTGCAAAAAATCCTAGAATTCAAAATCTAAGTGAGATAAATAACCTTAAATCAAGGGGATATATGCTTATTTTTCCAGCATTTGCTTATAACAAGACATTTTTGCACTTGATTGAAGTTTTCTTTGTTTTTACATTTTTTTGCAGGAAGGAAAAAAAAAACTCTGTTTGGCAGTTCCTCACAGGTTTTAAAATTTGTCTGACAGCATTGTCTTGTCCTATCAGTGTTCTCTGAAGAGACTTTTCTGCTCAGAACCAAATAACACATTCGGGGGCCATCATTTCATTAAAATTAATGTCTAAAGTCTGACTAACGCAAATAACTAAGCAAAATGCTAAAACATTTTAACAACAATTTAAAGTATATCTTATTCAGATCGGAATGTGAAGAGGTCAGGAAGGGGGGGGGGGGTGGTGTGATGGGATGGGAGATGACAGCAGGATGATCCCTAACCCTAACCCTAACATTGGATGGCCAGTTGAAGGGTCCCTCTTAACACCATGCACAAACATTGGATGGCCAGTTGAAGGGTCCCTCTTAACACCATGCACAAACATTGGATGGCCAGCTGAAGGGTCCTATATGCCAAACGATGGCTTTAATTCATGTCCAGCACGCTTCACTCGTTGGCTGACTTTGCACACTCTGCCTGTCATTTGAATTAGTGTCCTTTGTGTTCTATCCAAATGAAGATAGAGGCATGCCATCGTCTTCACCAAAAATCTCTAATCTGGTTATCGGGACAGCTCAGGTGGCCATGATGATTGAGCGACGAGACACCTCCACACCTTTTCCCCCCTGCACCTGTTCTGTCTCCACTACACTTAGAACCAAAGATTGCTCTTAGAACCTTGAGCATTCTCTCTGACATGTGGGGGCATGCAGATACATTATGTGATTGGCAGGGTTAGGCCATGGAGGGTGTTGAGGGGCAACCGGAGGTTATTTAACAAGCACAGATGGCTCCCATGGGTCTGCTGAGGCCATCTGTGCATTGACTTTTTAAAAAAAAAAAAAAAAAAAGAATGAAAGCTCTTGGAAATAAAGACTCGTTTTTATTAGTTGTGGAAATGCTGCCTGGTGAATATGTTTACATATTTGCCGTTCCACACACACACATACACACACGCACACACACACACTTCCCTGAGAGTCAATGCCCTGACAGTATCTTTTAAACAGGTTTATTCAACGGGAAGGTCATGAGATTTATGTGCATGTATGTGTGTGTGTGTGTGTGTGTGTGTGTGTGTTAGAGAGAGAGAGAGAGAGAGAGAGAGAGACAGAGAGACAGAGAGAGAGAAAGTCTGGATATGATTTTGAGAGAGAGACAGACAGATAGAGAGAGAGCGAGAGAGAGTATGACAAGGCCGTAGTCATGATGTCAACATTGGGGGGGGGACCAAATCTGTGGTGGGGTCTGTGGGACCCCCAAACAGAATTTCAATACATTTCCTACCGTGCAAAAAGTATTATTAAAAATCACAAACAAGTCGTTAGTTAAGTCGGTCAATTAGGGTACTTTTGACGGACATAGGCATGCATGGATGGATTATGAACCCCTGGGCACAGATGCCCACCCCCCCTCCCCCCCCTCCTCCAGATAGAGGGGTCCTGAGGAATTCTCTCCACGGAAGATTTTTTTTTTTTTTTTTAAATGACCCTTTAAATGATGACTTCTGGTGCAACTTCACACAGAGGCTTGGGCTTCAGGGCCTCCTGAGCTCTTGGGCCCAGTAAGCCCATTCAGTAGTCCATCCCTGGACCTGTGGTATGACTTAATTTGTCTTTAAAATGTATACATACAAACTAGAGTATCTTTGTTAACCTCTATATTACAGAGAATGTGGTTCTTTCTTTGACTTATTACTTACACCTGAAGATTTTTTTTAACTAAGGCTTAGACTCATAGGTTTGGACCTATAGCCTAATAAGATTTTGTCTTTTAATTTAGATTTTATTATGCTGGCGGCTAATCACACAATTTTAACGTAGTTAGAAAGGGACAGGATTCAGGAATAGGCTACTAAGACAGGCCCCTCTTCTGTCTGACTCACCTCATGTTACCCCTTGCATTATAGACTGGCTTCTGACAGAAATGACGTTTTGTGCCAACATGTAGAAACACTTGGCATACAGCCTTTAATTGGTGAATGGAGGTGCAAATTCCTTTCTTTGGTTATTGTCCGCGATTCACATTAACTGTAGGCTATCACCACTAGTGCATTGTAAACGTTTTTTACAACTTGTGTGCCCGCGCCACATTTGATTCCTATGTTTTGCCTGCATGGATGCGCGATTGAGTGCGCATCTAAATAATATGCAAGATGCAACAACCATTTCTAAGAACCCTATAAACGGCAATTTCTGGCATTACTACTAGAATGCATTATTTATGTTGAAAGACATGTGAAAGAAATGAATGACATAGGCTTGCACAAATTCATCATTTAAAATAAAACGTTTCACTTTCGCCCCTGGGGATCTATCTATCTATCTATCATTGCGAGAATAGGCTACAATGGAAAATGTTTCAAAGTTCCCTGTTTCAAGGCTCCAAAAATGTATGGGATTTCCTTAGCCTGTGCTACACCTTTCCAACAAGTTTTGTGAAAATTGTACCGGTATAGCTTTTGTGAAATTGTTGACAGCCCTACCTCACCGCAGTAGGGTGCAGTAAATGGAAGCTTTTAATAGCGCACACCACTAACGAAAAACGGAAAACCACCAGGACAAACCACTCAGGGGTGTAGGCTACTCTGGAACCATCACTAAGTCACTAATTTGTGCGTTATTTACGTTTGATTACATTTCACATGGTGGTGCGTGTTGTTTTTTTCTGTAGGCCTTGTAGGCCTATAGCGTTTTTTTCTTTCTTTATTTTTCTATGTCCGTATATTGGGGGGGACATTTTAGTCATATTTGAATATTGGGGGGGACACGTCTGTGTGTCTGTGTGAAAGAGACAGCGAGAGTCTGCTCAAGTATATACAGTATGTGTTATGTGTATGTGTGTGTGTGTGTCCGTGTGTGTGTCCGCGCGCGTGTGTCCGTGTGTCTGTATGTATCCGTGTGTGTGTGTGTGTCTGTGTGTGTGTGTGTGTCCACGCGTGTGTGTGTGTCCGTGTGTGTGTGTGTGTGTGTGTGTGTCTGCCTACATGCTGCCTGAGTGGATCATCTCCCTGGAGTGTTAGCGAAGGCCTAATGAAGATGAGAACAAATCAGCAGTAAAATCTCATCCCCCAAATTGGCTCTACTGCTGATTTGCATATCATGCTAAAGTATGGATCCTCTGCTCTAGACACTACAAGGATGACTTGGAGGACTGAAAACAAATGTGATGGCCCACTAGGCCTGCTTTCTATTTTCTCTTTGTGTTGTCCCAAGGGCTGTAGTGGAGGCTAAACACAGTTTACTTAAACCCACCTCTATAGAGAAATAGAGTTTATCCACCTCTCAAAAGAGTTTATTCACCAACTGCAACTTTTAACATTCAAAAATCACACTGTATTATCCACATTCACAATATGTACACTAATCAACTGTCTAGGAACCATTTAATACTACTGGTATTGTTATAAACATTAGACAATAACCTCCACCATTGTCAAACATGTTCTAAATGCCTTTTTTAAAAATCTGATACTGCATGGCGCAGTCCACCTTACCGTGCACAGACTTCAAAGTCACAATGAGTTTGTGTTACATCTGGTTTATGTGTCATGAGGAGCTTTCCCCATCACTTGCGATCATGCATTCCTCCTCATCACTGCACACTCATCAAACAAAAAAGAAAGAAACCTCACGGCATATAGCAGTGAACAGAGAGCTTCTCAGTGCACAAGGTGGGGCAGCCGTGGCCTACTGGTTAGCGCCTCAGACTTGTAACCGGAGGGTTGCCGGTTCGAACCCCGACCAGTAGGCACGGCTGATGTGCCCTTGAACAAGGCACCTAACCCCTCACTGCTCCCCGAGCAGCGCTGTTGTTGCAGGCAGCTCACTGCGCCGGGATTAGTGTGTGCTTCACCTCACTGTGTGTTCACTGTGTGCTTAGTGTGTTTCACTAATTCACGGATTGGGATAAATGCAGAGACCAAATTTCCCTCACGGGATCAAAAGAGTATATATACTTACTTATACTTATACTTAAAAGAGAAATTACTTTTATTCATGAAGATGAAAGTTGTCACGAGTTTATCTCTCAGTTTAGTCTCAGCATGGTATACCCTAGACTTCTTTGGGCCCGTCCCAATACCTTCCCTACCCCTAGATTTTTGCCCTAACCCTCATTTTTGCGCGTGCACCTGTAGGGCTAGGGTGTCCCATTACTTTAGGGAGCAAGGGGAAGTGCTATTTTCCCCTTAAAATCAACCCTCAAAATATAGCCAGGAACAATGCAGGCTTAAAACGAAGTGGGAGATGAAATTACCCAGGATACCGTGCGAGCTCAGTGAGTCGATCAATGTTTTCATATATTTTTGCGAATAAGCATATTCAAATTTCGAAATATGTTGGAATATGTTAGTTTGATGGACATCTGATGGACTTTTGAGTTTTGAACACTAATGTTATAAAATATCTCACGAAGCTATCTGACGATGTTCATGATATCTGCTGATTGCTGTGAGAGAGTCTGCCCATCAAATAACATTATAAATCAATCTTGGTAGTTTCGTCAATATTTAGGATGTGTGTTCTGGCGTTCACATGAACACGAATGTCTTTGTTGATTAACCAGACGTAGATAAACCAGCACAGCCCACACAACAATGTACGACGGAGTATTAGGGCCACACATGAAGGAAAAAAATATTTTTGCCATGACGAGATTAAACTCAACATGTCGACTTTAAAGTCGCCATGTCAACATTAAACTCGACATTTCGAGAATAAAGTTGAAATGTAATATCGACTTTAATCTTGACGTATAGACTTTAATGTCGCCATGTCGACATTAAACTCAACATTTCGAGAATAAAGTTGAAATATCATGTCGACTTTAATCTCGACGTGTCGACTTTAAACTCAACATTTTGAGAATAAAGTTAGTTTGGAGAGAGAACGACCGCTCGGGACGATTGAAAGGGTGGACGAATGAAACAATGCAACAAGTGCAACAATGATTCAGAGTGTTCGAGTGCAACAATGATTAGACATAGGCCTATATCATGTGGACAAGACATAGAACATATTAACCTACGTTGCTCAGCCAAATACTTTGCTGTTAGGTCCTTATCACGGAGTTACAGGCGATAAATGCGATGGTCAAAAGTAGCCTAAACGTCATAGCGGTTTATTTATTTATAGGCCTATTATTAAAGTGTTGTTCTAAACATTTAGTTGTTGCATCTAAATGTTCAACTTCATGCTTATGCACTAGAGGCATACTAGGCGCTCTCCCCAATCCTAGACTTTCACGTTGCTTGTTTGTAATGGATGCAAAACAGCCCATTGCTGAATGTCTATGGAGGGACGAATGAAGCTGTCCTCCCGACCACCCCATGTAGGCTAGTAGCCGACACGTCGAGATTAAAGATTTAATACACAATATGTTCCATTTTTCATGTAACATATTGTGTATTAGTGTAGGCTACATAGCTTAAACTGTGTAGGCAGTAGGGCCTATTGCGAGTTTAATGTCAGCATGTCGACTTTAAAGTCGACACGTCGAGATTAAAGTCGACATTAAATTTCAACTTTATTCTCGAAATGTCGAGTTTAATGTCGACATGTCGACTTTAAAGTCAACATGTCGAGTTTAATCTCGCCATGGCAAAAATATTTTTTCTCTTCATGTGTGGCCCTAATACTCCGTCGTATTAAACATTAAACATTAAACATTAATTAAACATTAAACTCGACATTTCGAGAATAAAGTTGAAATTTAATGTCGACTTTAATCTCGACGTGTCGACATGCTGACATTAAACTCGCAATAGGCCCTACTGCCTACACAGTTTAAGCTATGTAGCCTACACTAATACACAATATGTTACATGAAAAATGGGCTTCAAATAGGTGTTATTTCAGATAGATTACAGATATTCAGATAGATTGCGTCTTGTCTGTTAACTATCATTGCCGTCATCGTGAAGTGCTGTCTCGTGGTTATGGAAACTATGCCGTTTAGGCTAAATAGCTAGAAAAATATATGTATCCAATGATGTTTCTATACAAAATGTTATTTCACTCTGTTTTACGTGGTTAAGGCCACTGCATATCCAAATAACTGCCCTTCATGACCCACGGGCGTCACTCTCCATAGGATAACATGGCAAAACTAATTTTTCTAAAACTGCTTTTCCATGTCTCACCTGCAATACGTAGCCTATAGGAGGCTAGAAACACAGGTATAGCCTAAGCATATATACTATTTTGATCTCGTGAGAGAATATGTGTGCATGCACTTTATTTATACACTTTGAGTGCATATGTGTGCAAGTAGGCTACTAGCCTACATGGGGTGGTCGGGAGGACAGCTTCATTCGTCCCTCCATAGACATTCAGCAATGGGCTGTTTTGCATCCATTACAAACAAGCAACGTGAAAGTCTAGGATTGGAGAGCGCCTAGTATGCCTCTAGTGCATAAGCATGAAGTTGAACATTTAGATGCAACAACTAAATGTTTAGAACAACATTTTAATAATAGGCCTACAATAAATAAATAAACCGCTATGACGTTTAGGCTACTTTTGACCATCGCATTTATCGCATGTAACTCCGTGATAAGGACCTAACAGCAAAGTATTTGGCTGAGCAACGTAGGTTAATATGTTCTATGTTTTGTCCACATGATATAGGCCTAGGCCTATGTCTAATCATTGTTGCACTCGAACACTCTGAATCATTGTTGCACTTGTTGCATTGTTTCATTCGTCCTCTCTTTCAATCGTCCCGAGCGGTCGTTCTCTCTCCAAACTAACTTTATTCTCAAAATGTTGAGTTTAATGTCGACACGTCGAGATTAAAGTCGACATGATAATTCAACTTTATTCTCGAAATGTTGAGTTTAATGTCGACATGGCGACATTAAAGTCGATACGTCAAGATTAAAGTCGATATTACATTTCAACTTTATTCTCGAAATGTCGAGTTTAATGTTGACATGGCGACTTTAAAGTCGACATGTCGAGTTTAATCTCGTCATGGCAAAAATATTTTTTTCTTCATGTGTGGCCCTAATACTCCGTCGTAGTCGTAACAATGACCGCTGGAACGGGCATGTTCCTGAATGAAAATAGTAGCAGGCTACTACCGGTAGACACGTCGGCACTGCGCGTGACGTAGGTGAGCACGTTCGCTACGCTAATTTGTATATGGGTGATTCTCGCGAAACCCCAAAATCTTATGGTACTAAGGATTTGATGGTCAAATATGCCATAAATCCCACTGATTACACTATTTAACAATATAGGTACATGTGCTTAAACTTGCACACAAGGTAATTTCTCCATATTTTATTGTTATTTTGTATTTTTTATGTGTTTTATGAGTAAATTATCATTACCGCAATGTGTCCTGGCTCAAATCCCAAGTGTTTGATCATTAAGGAAATCTTTATCTTTTACTTTAAAATAAAATAAAGTTGTACATATGTTGTTTTAAGTTCAATGCTTCATCAAAATGTGTGTTTCAATAATATTAATATTATAACGATTATAATATTTTAAAAAAATGTTTTGTCATCAGTCATAGTTTTCATTACCGCAATACTTTTGAGTACTGCAATAAAAAGCTGTAGGAATGTCAACATGAAATGGAATTTCCCATCAGGCATCAGTAATAACAGAAGATCAAAGATGGCGTCAAGGTAAGCATGTCTCCTTTTGACTTTATGTTGAAATTCCATGATTTGTCTCAAAACTGTCTAAACACAACACTAATGATTCAACACAAGACAAATGAGATAAATTCTAATAATATGTTATATTTAACAATAACTTTAAAAACTGTTTTATGTAGACCTTGGTATTAATGTTAATGATCCATTTAAAAAAAAAATGCACAAAGAATTATATTTCTATGTCATATTTCATGTAATGATCTATTGCGGTAATGAGAAGTTCTGATGGACTTAGTCTTGAAAACATGAATAAATATATATTAAAAAGCCTAATATTGTGAGAAAAGTAATATTTACAACACCTTTACACTTTAATTCAAATGTCTCAAAAGGAATTGTATTCATACACATCTTTTGAAAAATTCTATGTCAGAAATCTTTCAGTTGACGGTTTCGTGAGAATCACCCATATAGTGGTGTCCTAATTCATAGGGAAAGATCTTCACCCGCACTTCCCTTGTCGAGGGGGCTTTAATGTTGAGGGCAATCAAAACCAAGTGGAAGTTTTAAGGGGGGAGAAATGGGACGGGCCCTTTCTCTGTGTTGTTGGGAGCATTTAGATAACTCAATCATTCACTAGGAAGTCAATATGCTACTGAAAGTACTTGTGAACCTTCATGCTTCAACCTTCGTGAAGCGAACACAAAATAGAATGTGAAATATTAAAAATGCATTGGACTCTGTGTGTGACCTAAATTATACACTTTTTCGCACCGGAACTTCATGTCGATCCACTGTGTCATGCAAGTTAGAGGAACATGGCAACTTTTTGGGAAAAAGAGTTGATTTGCCGTCTACCCCTGAGTTATATAATAGGATACCCCTTCTCCTCTCTGTGTGTGCAATAATAACTGGGTTATTTGAGTGTTTTTCCTCTGCTTGGCAGATTTGAGCACTCCTTGGCCTTCAGGTACGCCCCTCTAGTATACCCCTAAGCAGTGGTTAAAGTGGGATTTGGCAGGTGGGGGAACCCTAAAATCCAGTGTCGGTGCAATGGGGAAAAATGACTCACTGTTGGACAACATATTGAGTATAAGTATAAGTATATATACTTTTTTGATCCCGTGAGGGAAATTTGGTCTCTGCATTTAACCCAATCGGTGAATTAGTGAAACACAAACAGCACACAGTGAACACACAGTGAGGTGAAGCACACACGGCGCAGTGAGCTGCCTGCTTCAACGGCGGCGCTCGGGGAGCAGTGAGGGGTTAGGTGCCTTGCTCAAGGGCGCTTCAGCATCGTGAGCATCGTCGTGCAGCAATACTTGTTGGAACAAGAATTGCTAGCTTCTTGGTCACCTCTGTACATGTGAAAAATTAACTCACCATTTAATTTAACAATATTATTGGTATGAAAGAATATATTTATTATTAATTTATCTGAGGTGGTGGAACTGTGTTCCTCCCTGCCTCCTAACTGCCATGGTACAACCACATGTAATGGAACTTTCTCTTGTTTTGATCTTTCTGAAAGAGGCTGTATTCTTACAATTGGGTCTCTGAAGATGTATGATGTCCATGGATCCCTTTGATCACAAAGGGCACAGAGTCTATGCAGCAAGGCTCTGTCTGTGCAGGAGGCCCATCTAGTGGATACAAATATAAGAGAGACTTTTAAATAAGTGTGGCCATTTACATGTAAGTTTAAATGATTGTCTATTCCCTCTCAAGGGTATTGAGGACAAAATATTTGTGCATATATTTTTCATCCTTGTTTGATTCCCTGTTTGCATGTCCATCTACCCAGTGTCACTGTATACCTTGACTGACAAGCTGAAGTCTGTATGGTTTGATAAACAACTTGATCACCACAACAGTAAGTGGAGACAATATGTACTGGTGTAATTTATATATAGGCAATAGTCATGCCTTTATACTGTAGAACGCAAAGGAAACAAAGGAAACTTCTTAAATGAACATGGTTTCACCTGAATACTTGAGGAAGCCAGAAGCTATGTGTCAGAATATGTGTGTGTGTGGCAGAGAGAGAGAGAGAGAGAGAGAGAGAGAGAGAGAGAGACATAAACCGTGAGTGTATCTCGAGAAGGCACTCTCGAACAAAGGTAGAACTCTCTTACTTATACCCCTCCAAAATGCTGACACAACACTACCCCGAACCCACAGATGGCGTTATGCAAGGCCGTAGTCATGATGTCAACATTGGGGGGGACCAAATCTGTGGTGGGGTCTGTGGGACCCCCAAACAGAATTTCAATACATTTCCTACCATGAAAAAAGTCGGTCAATTAGGGTACTTTTGACGGACATAGGCATGCATGGATGGATTATGAACCCCTGGGCACAGATGCCCACCCCCCCCCCCCCCCCCTCCTCCAGATAGAGGGGTCCTGAGGCATTCTCCCACGGAAGATTTTGTTTTTTTTTAAATGACCCTTTAAATGATGACTTCTGGTGCAACTTCACACAGAGGCTTGGGCTTCAGGGCCTCCTGAGCTCTTGGGCCCAGTAAGCCCATTCAGTAGTCCATCCCTGGACCTGTGGTATGACTTAATTTGTCTTTAAAATGTATACAAACTAGAGTATCTTTGTTAACCTCTATATTACACAGAATGTGGTTCTTTCTTTGACTTATTACTTACACCTGAAGATTTTTTTTTAACTAAGGCTTAGACTCATAGGTTTGGACCTATAGCCTAATAAGATTTTGTCTTTTAATTTAGATTTTATTATGCTGGCGGCTAATCACACAATTTTAACGTAGTTAGAAAGGGACAGGATTCAGGAATAGGCTACTAAGACAGGCCCCTCTTCTGTCTGACTCACCTCATGTTACCCCTTGCATTATAGACTGGCTTCTGACAGAAATGACGTTTTGTGCCAACATGTAGAAACACTTGGCATACAGCCTTTAATTGGTGAATGGAGGTGCAAATTCCTTTCTTTGGTTATTGTCCGCGATTCACATTAACTGTAGGCTATCACCACTAGTGCATTGTAAACGTTTTTTACAACTTGTGTGCCCGCGCCACATTTGATTCCTATGTTTTGCCTGCATGGATGCGCGATTGAGTGCGCATCTAAATAATATGCAAGATGCAACAGCCATTTCTAAGAACCCTATAAACGGCAATTTCTGGCATTACTACTAGAATGCATTATTTATGTTGAAAGACATGTGAAAGAAATGAATGACATAGGCTTGCACAAATTCATCATTTAAAATAAAACGTTTCACTTTCGCCCCTGGGGATCTATCTATCTATCTATCATTGCGAGAATAGGCTACAATGGAAAATGTTTCAAAGTTCCCTGTTTCAAGGCTCCAAAAATGTATGGGATTTCCTTAGCCTGTGCTACACCTTTCCAACAAGTTTTGTGAAAATTGTACCGGTATAGCTTTTGCGAAATTGTTGACAGCCCTACCTCACCGCAGTAGGGTGCAGTAAATGGAAGCTTTTAACAGCGCACACCACTAACGAAAAACGGAAAACCACCAGGACAAACCACTCAGGGGTGTAGGCTACTCTGGAACAATCACTAGGTCACTAATTTGTGCGTTATTTACGTTTGATTACATTTCACATGGTGGTGCGTGTTGTTTTTTTCTGTAGGCCTTGTAGGCCTATAGCGTTTTTTTCTTTCTTTATTTTTCTATGTCCGTATATTGGGGGGGGGGGGGGGGGGGGGGCGGGCATTTTAGTCATATTTGAATATTGGGGGACACAGGTCCCCCTCAATGCCTATGGTGACAACGGCCCTGGCGTTATGAAAGGATCGTTGTTCGCTCTTATCTTCGCAAGTCAGCAATATTGCTGCCAAGGGTACAAACTTTTCACTTAAGTTTACGGAAAGTTCAGGGGTGTATAGAGGGATCACAGGTAATACATTGTGCATGGGTTAAATATTGTTCGCCCCCCTGCACTCTCCAACTGGTTGTTATAAGTAGAGCTCGCCCCTGTGTACGCGTTATCTTGCAGCTGCAAGCCCGACTTTGTTTTTTTCAAAAGGCCCAGGCTAAGGCAGCATGAGACACAGTGCAACAAAAAGAGACACTCTGGTAGGATGATTTCATTATGTAATTAGTAATAGTTAAACTTGTTATTTAAAAAAAGTTATAAAAGGTTATTATATAAGAATGATGTCTGGGTATTACTTGATTGTCATTGAGGTTATATAAATACATATTTACCGTTTAAACACTCTTTGTCTCATCATGATGTTTACAGACATTAGTGATAATTTTTATACCACAGTTCTATTTTGTTTCAACAGGCCTTTTCTCCTCTTGTCACTGTCTGGCTCGTCAGTACCACTTTGTGTCTGATAAGATCAACTGGACTGAAGCACAGCAATACTGCAGGGAAAAGTACAATGACTTGGCCACCATCGGAAGCCAGGAGGACAACATCAGATTTATAAACTATACTTAGGTGACATTGACAGGGTCTGGATAGGGTTATATTATGACATAAATGGCTTTAGAAGGTCCCTGAATGGCAGTACATTGGAGCAAACAGAGTACAACAATTGGAGAAGTGGAGAGCCTGATAACATTGAAGGAGCTGAAAGTTGTGTATTATTATGGCATGGGTCCTGGGCTGCCGGAGGTTGCTCTAACATGAATCCTTTTTTGTGCTATGATGGTGAGTAAATAACCCATCTCTCTTTGGACATGCTTTACTTGTCTCTGCCCTTTTTTGTCTATATGGGGTCATTCCACGTCAATTCAAACAGGGCCCACGCACTTAGGTCTCCAAAAATTCTGAAAAAATTACCAGGTGAACATTTGTTACCTAGGAGACACACTGTAAAATTACTTTTATGTAAGATCAATACTTTCCAAGATACAGCCAGTTTTTAGTCCTACAACTAAACCATGTTGGAGGCTCAAATTGTGCATGCTGGTACATAAATAGGAATAGTATGTAGCAAAATTGTCACGTTTGGTCTGGATGATCCTGTATGGTCATAGCTGTCCTTTGTAACCACCAAATCAATGGTGGATTTCTGGTGGATAGTACATTGCACAAAGAGAAATCCATTCCTCCTATTTTCCCCACTACTAAGACATACCGTCCTTCTTTGTAAAGCAGTTTTCCATTTCAAAGTTCACGCGTTGTTTAATTAAAATTGCTACTCTAGGGTCATATTCTTGTCACTTTACTTAGAGCTGACAAATAACACTTATGATATTGCATAGCTGTGTACAATTGTGTGCTGTAGGGAGATGTATAAATTATTATAACTTTATTACTTATAGCTATAGATATATATAGGACTACAGTAGAAGTCAAAACTCTTTATGCATCACTATACGCATTTAGCAAAGCAAAGTAGTTATGATGCATCACATTTTTGTGTATATGTGCTTCTGTGTGTGTTTATTAAGTGTGTGTGACTGCATGTAAGTTAGTTTTTGTGTGTGTGTGTGTGTGTGTGTGTGTGTGTTTGTGTATGTAGGTGTGTTTGTTTGTGTGGGTGCATGTGTGTGAGGGTGTTTGTGTGTGTACAGTATGTGTGTTTATGTGTTTGCACGTTAGACATATCTAGGCTGTGTATCTGTTTATGCACATGCACATAGACCCCTGGAGGCAAACATATGCAAAATATTGGTCATCCTAAGCCCTACGGTTCTCAATATATACAGTCACTAAATGTATACATAAATTAATGTATTGTATGGCCCCCCATTAACGGAAGTCCACGAAACTTGGCATGCTTTCAGAGGGTGTCATAGTTTTATATTGCATACTGTATATATATTTCAATGCCAGTGTAATGTCTATTGATGTAATTGTAAGTCACTTTCAACTAAAGCATCTGCTAAGTACTATAAACATGAACAAACATAAACATCATTGATGCCAACAGTAACATTAACAGGTTTTATCCATTATATTTTTTTACAACATGTTTATGTCAGTTTTGTGATAGTGGGTTTACATAGAATATAACCATATTTCAGCTATATATTCAGATCCATCTTTCAGTACAAACTCTCTCTACTCTACACTCTTAAAATGAATGTGTGGAAAACAACACAGTTTGTGTTGTTTTTAACACATATCTGTGTCCAGATAGGGACAACACAGTTTGTGTTGTTTCCTACACATACATTTTAAAAGTATAGAATACTTATTTGATTATGACACTGTAGACCTCTTGTTTCATTTCTTTTTAATCACACTCTTACTTTATTTTTTCAAATTGCAGTAAATGAGAGTGCACCGAATACATACGTCCTCATCTCCCAGCCAAAGTCCTGAAACTATGCACAGGAGTACTGCCTTGATCACACAGACCTGGCCATCGCCAGGAACCAGGAGGAGAACCAGCGGTTGGTGGAACTGGTTGGTCCCAAAATACGCGTGTGGATAGGTCTCATCAGAGACCCCTGGAGGTGGTCTGACCAGAGCAAGTCCCATTTCACAGCCTGGTTGCCAGGCAGCCCTAATAATGGTGGAGCGTCTCCATGTACCATGTATCTGAACAGAGGTTGGGATGACGTTTTATGCAGCTGGAAATTTGCTTTCATTTGTCAAAGTGGTGAGTTTATAACAAGCATTCACCCCATACCTGTATGTATTTCAGTTTGTGTTTGCCTGAACTAGCCTAATGTGTTTGTATTTGTGTGTATATGTGTGTATGAAGCTTTAAGATTTTCCTTCACTAACCTAACCCCTGAAAAAACGTTATTAAATCATTATCCGTCTACTAGCATCACTGTCCAGTCCACAGTGCACAAAGCAAGGTCAAGGTCAAGAATGTTGAAGTGATTTCGGTATAGAAGAACTTGAATGCAGAGATGTAAAAGTCCGGCTACAAAAAGTAAAAGTCTTGCCACATTTTTGTTCCAAACATTCACTTAATTCTTATCAGCACAACTCTTAAGCCAGGTAGATCAGCTAATCAGAGAAATCACCTGTGCTTACTGGAGAGGTAGAACCAACACATGGCAGGACTTTTACTTTCTGAAGCCGGACTTTTACATCTCTGCTTGACTGGCTCGCAGAACTAACCATACCAACTAATGGGCATGGGCAAACATTCCCACATATCCTCTAGAATCATGTGGAAACCCTTCCCAGATGAGCTGAAGCTGGTATAGCTGCAACAGTTTCATATTATTGTAATGCCTGTGGGTTTAGAATGGGATGCCACTGAAGTTCCTGTGGGTGTAATGGCAGGCATCCCAATATTGTGTCTATGTAGTATACCTCTGTTTGTGTTGAGTTAATGAGAGACTACATTAACATGCCTCTAGTCCCAAACAGACAGGTGGTGAAGGTGACCATCAAGACTGACTCCCCCGTCAATATGGAAGACCCTGCTGTCCAAGCTGCCATGGCAGAGCAGGTGAATCCCTCCCCTCTTTAGGCAATAGCAGCTCACATGCGCCACCTAGAGTTCTCTCTCAGTCAGTACAGGTTGAAATAGGCCTTGTTGATGCAGTCATTAAGTCAGCCACTGTGTCTAGGGAAGGGCACCTTGACACCTGTCAAATAAATGTCCAAAATTGATGTACTTGGTGTATCAAAACATATCTGTCTAAAATTACTATTGCAAACTTTAGCAAAATATTCATTCAAATGTAGTCACTCTCACTGTCACCGTCTTGGCCTCCTCCTCAGATTCTTAAGAAACTTCAGGCGGAGGGTAGCCTGGGAAAAACCCAGACGTACTTCCGGCAAATTCGAGATTCGCTCTGAAAGTCCGTCTGGCCAAGAACCCATTCTAGCCCATTTCCAATTTTCCTACATCGAGGCACCAATCAGAACCCTTGAGGCGGGCTTTACACGATGACAATAGCGCACCGTTGAAGAAGCCGAGGTTTTTTAAAAAAAAACATCAACCATGGCTGCTGCCGCTTGTTTGAAGCTGATATCACGTTGGTTTAAGACAGGGAGTTAGAAGTTTCTTAACTGCTTCCTTATGTTGGAATATGCAACATTGTACAAACATGTATGTAAGGGATATGTGATATCTGCAACAGTGGTAGGCTACTGAAAACGGTTTGATATTCTGTTCATTTATAGGACTATAGTAGCTGGACACGTAGCCGACAGAAAACACATAGGCTACTTTTGAATTGCCTTGAAACAATTGCGGCATTATTGCTTTGAACGTTTCAGTCTCTCGTCCCCCATTCCTGCTTTATATGTCCCGGTCAGCCAGAAAGGACGAATGAAACAAAATGCTCGTTTGAACGTCAACGGTTTTGTTCAGAGCTGAAAATGCAATTGTGTTTGACAGAGGGCAGATGTAAATTGCTAGTGACAAAATATTAGCTTTCAGTGTGGCATGATGTCTTTGTAAATTAGCCTATGTTTAATTAAAAAGTGGTTAATTCTTCCTGCTTCTCCCTACAACCAGACAGTGTTGCAAATTGTGTGCTTCCGTCACTCTGTCTCTTTCGTTGCTCTGATTGGTTTTTGGCCTCTCCTATTGCGTCCGGGGCATTTTGATCGGCGTCCGTTTGGAAACGCCCTTTGGAAATGGGCTGTGAACGAACCTTCTCCAGACCCACTCTCAGTTACGACTGAGAAGGGTCTGGTTTTAACCGGGCTAGACGGAGGGCCAGCAGGTCACTCGTGTCACATGGAGACAGCAGCCAGCGGGGCAAGTCTTTCACGAGGTGAAAACCAAGGATGCAAAGAAGAAATTAGAAAAGAGAGATGAATTGTGAGGACACAGATTAATAACATGCATGCGAATCAGAGATTAATCAGATATTAATCACATGCAGGCCTTATAGGTGTACAGTAGTTTATTTTTAGAATGCAGTACATTTTTAACAACATGCAACTAATATGCAAGCATATTTAATATCTTCTTA
Source organism: Alosa sapidissima (assembly GCF_018492685.1). NCBI lineage: Eukaryota > Metazoa > Chordata > Actinopteri > Clupeiformes > Clupeidae > Alosa > Alosa sapidissima. The sequence continues at coordinate 20,190,591 of NC_055974.1, forward strand.
CATAAAAGACAGTTTCGTAGCTGTTTCATCCTTTGAGAATCCTTGTATTTCATTGAGAGATTTATATCGTATGAAACTTACTTATTTTTCCTCTGTAAGGTGATGGGTTATCTTTGCTTGACTTTGTATGAACTTTTGGGTCCCAAAAGACACTTTTTTTCCAATTTGTGAACCACTGCTTCTACCAACCTTCATGTATTTTGACCGGTACACACACACACACACACACACACACACACACACACACCCTCAAACACAACCACACACACACACACACACACACACACACACACATTTATACCTGTTAACCCTCCCCTTTTTTCCGGGTTTGTGACGTACAGGCGTTCTTGACGTTCTTGCTGTCTTCCCATTTTATTCTTTACATAAATATCCCATATTTTAATACTCTCATAACATTAGCCCTTCCACCGTAACCTTCAGTCTAATTTCGAAGCGCTAGCAGGGCAGATCTCCGGTTTGGTCGAATCAATTTTTGTCAGGTTTTTTGCTTACCCCAACACGAGATGACCCTAAGGAAAACGATATTGGGGTTAAAAATGGCCAGATTTCCCATTTAAAGTTATATAAGCCTATTTAAGATAATGACGTGGTTTATGTAAGAACACGATTTGATGCCAATCTGTAAGCAAAGTCACATTAGACCTATTAGCTCCACAACTTGTTTATGTTTATGCATAGTGCAGCAGTTTTGTAGTCTGAATTTTTGCTGTTAGCAGAAAGAAATTTCCGAGATATCCGAGAAATCTCCCTTATTTCCAATGCTTAATGTTGACAGCTATGACACACACACACACACACACACACACACACACACACACACACACACACACACACACACACACACACACCTTTGTGTCAATTAATGTGTCAAACCAGAGACTTCCAAAAGGTCCACATACTTTTTGTCACTGTATGTCCAGAGAGACTGAGACATTTAGTCAGACAGACTCTCACTCTCTCTCTTTCTCTCTCTCTCTCTCTCTCTCTCTCTCTCTCTCTCTCTCTCTGTCTCTCTCTCATAAAAGGATGCAATGTAGTTCAGTGATGGTCTTTTAATAATTGGGTCTTTTATGGTCTTTTAAGAATTTTGACATCCTTGGCTCTTGGACCTAACTTTTGACAGTCAACACAGCTGAAAGAGTACATGCATCTGTACTTGCCCATTACTTGAACGCATGTAGGCAAACTAGACTGAAACTAACTTCACCGGGTCTCATAGGCAATGACAAAAAAGTTATGTACTATTGACTGAAAAGGGGTTACATTGGGAGTTGTATGGGACTGGTTGCTAAGGGCTGCTTACACTCGTGACAGTGTGTCTTCAGTGTTTTTTCTTGGTCAGTGGCGTAATGAATTTTAGAAGGTGTAAGATAGCGATTTTGGATCATGTTTCAGACCACATAATTTGTCGTTAATTGGCACACCCCTGGGTGCAAGGTTAAATAAAAGTGGAGAACAATGTATGGTGATTTTGGTAATGTTTGTCATATTTGTTTTAGCATTGTTTGTATAACCCATGTTGGTCACAAGGCACTGATATTCAGTTGAATCATAGTTTAAGCAGCTTATGTTGGAATGTATTTTGGTGATTGAATTTGAAGTAATGTTTGTATATTGTGCTTCTGGAGGTGCCGTGGGCCTAATTCAAAGAAACACATGAAGGAAGGTGCATAATGGTAGAACATATTATTCAAAAATCCTTTGGCCACAAATTATAGAACTTTTCTATTTCCAACTCATCTCTTCTTCATGGAGGATTCATTGTCGAACATGCAAAATATGTCAATGTAAATGGTTTTACAGGAAACAAAAGAGTCTTGCATTCAGGTGTTACACCTGCTTATCTCTTGAATCTGATTTTGCATGTCAGATAGGTCCGTGTAACGCTTTGCAGTGCTATGTTATATTTGCAGAATTCACATGAAAAAATATAAAAATATGCTTAAAAATCCGTTATCCATTCTTTATGATGGCACAGTAAATAGGTTATTGTTGCATATTTTGATTTTCAATTGAGCAGTTACAGTTTTCTGTTCAGAAGTTAAAAATTGAAATGATGCGTCAATTTTCTAATTTTCCTTTTTTGAGCTTTTGGTTGGACTGAACCACGAGCACTGGGGGGAGAACACAATCTAGCTGGGTCAGGCTAGATGGTGGAAGAGAGCGCCGCCTGAAGTTGTATGTGATTTTGACTCATTACTTTAGAGATTAATAACTAAAACTTCGCCGATTTTTGGGAGATGGCACGTTAAACATAACTTTCAGCCTATGTTGAACATATCTACAGTATATTTGAATACCATGGCCATGCCATACCATAGCAAATAATTCCCCAAAGCAGAATGCTTTGCCATCAACGTCAGTCTAGGACCTAGGCTATAGTCTACAGGCTACCCCAAGCACTGTATGACATGGGAAATTTTTGCTTATTTAACACTTTATGCTAGACTAGGTTTCATTAGGCTAAACGAAGACACAACAGTGAGTATGCCTAATTTATCAGTTTATCCATTTATTAATTTCAACATCAAATAGCCTACATTGCTATAGGCTACAACTCAAGTCCATTGGATCATGTAGCCTAGGTCTCCAAAGCCTCCCAGCACATGAACATTCTACACACATACTCATAAGTGTCAGGATGCAGCAATGTCTCCCTCTGCATCTGAAGTTCTGATCTCGAGCTGACATTATCAATCGCTATCGCTTGGCACCTTGATGCAAGCTGAACTGTGTTTGATAGCCCTCCATCTCTACATCCGCTGATAACAATGTGATTGCCAATAGGCCTATGTATCACCCCCCGCTTGGTTCACCCCAACAAAAACGGTGAAAAAGGCAAAATCCAATATTAACTGCATTTTACTTTTGTTTCCAATCCAGTTTCTGTTTTTTTCTTTATCTTGTGTGACTAATGACAAATGCAGAAAATAGCATCAATTATCTATTTGCTGACCAGTTAAAAAAATTGAAAATTGGATTATTGAACACATTTTTTATTTGGATCAGATGGATGGAGCAAATAGAACAAAGCACTGCAAAGCGTTACACGGACCCAGATAGGTCTAAAATGATTCCCACAACTTTCATTCCTGGAAAGATCCTAACTGACAAAAGGAGACATCTTTAATGTGCCTCTGTTTCTGTATGTGTTGAAGATGAGAAGCCATTGTTTGAGTTGCCATTTGGAATGCAAGACTCTTGAATGCAAGACATTTTGAATGTCGACAGTGAATCCTTCATGAAAAAGAAAAGAGTGTGAAATGGGAAATGTCTGGTCTCTCATTTTGTCCAAAAATAGTTTTGAATATTATGTTTACATAATGTTTGCATACTGAACTCCATAGTCATAGGCCTCCATTATCATTATCATGCATCTTCCAAAAAGCCTCTGGCCATGACCTACCAGAGCCACAGAGGAAAAAAACAGAAGTACTGGTAGCCTTTAACAGACAAGTCTATGTGACGTAATTGACAATTGACACCAAATGCATGACTTGAATGACGACAAAGACTGTTGTCCCATTTGGCATGTTTGTAAAACAAATCTCTCATGAAAATGACAATGCAGCTATGATCACTGAGCAAAAATAAACACCTGAGGGGTATTTCACAAAACCTGGATAAGGGATAAAGGATTTTTTGGTTATCCTGGATGATTTTAGCCTCGGTTTCACAAAAGAGATGTCACATAAGTTATCATGGGGATTTGTTCTCTGCACCTAGCCGGACCAGGCTAACAGCCTAAGTTAATTCTAATGGTAATTATGTAGTCTTATTGGTTCAGCTAGCTGCCATTCAAATCAGGCCTTCATGTGAATTTTTAAGGAGCTTTATTCCATTTACAGTGTATATACTATTTGCTAAATGTATTTGCTCGCAAATCAAAACAGATTGTCTGCCTCCTACCATATGGTTATTATTTTGATAGCCTTATAATTATTAACATACTCGTTGTTTGCTTCTTTTGTTGATAGATGTTTGATGAATAGTTTACTGTATTAAGCTAGTTGATTGGAAATGGAGGGGCAATTCTTCAAAGCTGTTTTCAACAAATTTGGTTATAAAGCCAATATATGAAGGTATACAGATTTCTACTATGTGCATCTTTGCAGTGGCAAGTGCTTTCTTAATGACGTTGCGTGCCGAGATAAAAAAGCACTCACTCGTGGGTGCATATGTAGATTTGCATTCAGTGGGTGCACCACGCCTACTCTCACTGTTTTACAGAAATAGCCATGTTACCCCATTCAAAGAAGGGAAACTTTACTTCATTGTTTGGCTATTAAAAGCGGTTGTTCACTTTGTGTGAATGATGCTATTTTCTGCATGTTTTTAATTCCAACCATGGGCTCTTTGGAGGAGAAACGAGAACCAGCACACATCCTGAATTACTTAAACCTGGCTTGACATATTCGCTCTTACTCATCCTGGATTGGCGTTAGTGAAACAAGTTTATCTAGGATGACCAGACAACGCTATGTCAAACTTCACTTTATCACTTATCTTGGATGTCTTACAGTGATTCTGCCTTTGTGAAAAACTCTTCTACTCTCTCTCTCTCAGTGGTACTGAAGACAAAAGAGTTTTGCATAATATTTTAATACCATTTATATCCATATTAGATAGTGTCTATAGTTTCGTGCACAACCTAATCATCACAAACCATTGACGAGATGCACTATAAAACATAGTCCTTTCAGACTAGCAGACAGGTCCCAATGCATGTATTAAAAGTAATGGCAATGACACCTCCAGAGAAGAAGCCATCTCTGTCTGCCCCACAGAGCAGAGGACAGAGGTGTGGAGGCCTCCATGACAGTGTGTCTGAATACTGTAGATCATGTCAGATTTACTACTGTAAAATGTTACGTTTAACGTGTCTTGAACAGGACAGAACGGTGAAGCAGTGGTAAATGGAGAAACTACCATTAATCTGACTCTGACACAATGTACCTCGAGTAATTACCAAGAAGTAGCAGAGTAGTGGCATGGCATACGAGGAGAGATATGTAAATGATGATAAACCATAAACTTAAATGTAAACCAATATCGCTTAAATTGAATGTACTGTACGGTAAAATAGGCAGATAGGCATAATGTACTATAACAAGTTTGATGCCAGTTGAACAAAGTAAGCTTAAACAAATAACAAACTTAAACGTTAACTTAACAAATTATAAAGCAAGTCAGATGTGAAACACATCAGATAAAACCATACATCAAATATAAAGAAATGAAAACATACCGCAAGGAAAGGAGAGAAAGAGAGAGAGAGAGAGAGAGAGAGAGAGAGAGAGAGAGAGAGAGAGCAAGGCCTCCTCCAGAAGAGTGATCAGACAGCACAGCGAGCAGCACCTCCCCAGCCCAAGACAGGAATAAAAATAGAACAGAGAATAGAACCGAAGAGAAGAGAGAAGAATCTGTGTTCTTTCCCTTATATCTAAAACAACTTCACTTCACTATAGACGGCATCTCCACAGGGCATCTCTCTTATCTGAGAGCAAAGGGTGTTGGCGCATCTCTTTAGAGACGGCATCAAACATCACAGGTTACAGAAACATCTTTATGTTTAACAACTTTATAACATCTTTATGTTTAACAACTTTATACTGTTCTACAACTGATAATGTTGTATTTCTCACATGGGGACCTTGTGATATCAGACACAAGCAGATTATAATTTCTCCTTTGACCAATATAGTTAGAGTTCAGGTATTTTCCTGTGGTCCAGGAGAGGCCCGGGACTGCGTTAGAACCTCAGCACGGTGACGAGAACCAAGACCAAATGGCAGCTGAAACCAGTGACTCTCTAGTTCACTGTATAAACGGGGGTGCTGTTGATTACAAAGGCTTTTGTCTACTGTACATATGCAAATTATTGGCCTTACCCTGTGTATATGTGTGTGTGTGTGTGTGTGTGTGTCAACGGGATTGTGAGCATGTCAGGGGGGAGTGACAGACCGGTGATGATAAAAAAGACTTGTCCAAGCAGGTGGAAAAGATAGCTGCCTCAGACACCAACAAAAGGGGGAACAGACCTGACCAACAAAGTTACCATAACAGTGGGGTAAGTTGGAACTCTAAATTTAGAGAATTACTCCTCAGGATCATCTGTCTGATCTGTGTCTGCACTCAAAGGACAACCTAACACTGTAAAAGGTAAATGTATGTGGGGGGAACAAAATGTATGCACTGTGCAAACACAAATACAAAAGAGTTTTGCATAATATTTTAATCCCATTTATATCCATATTAGATAGTGTCTATAGTTTCGTGCACAACCTAATCATCACAAACCATTGACGAGATGCACTATAAAACATAGTCCTTTCAACACACACACACTCAATGTAACATCATTCACTTTTTACTTTTTCATTTTATTACATTTTTTAACTTTAACATGGCTGTATTGAATATTCTATGTTTTGAAAATATGTTTGCAACAATTTGCAATATATTTGAGTTCATATGCTTACTCTTTTCAGAAATGTACATGAAATTGATTTTTTTTAAAAACTAAAAATTAAAGAAATTTGAGAATTTGACATATCCAACAACTCTACAATAACAATAGTTTTTTTTGTTGTTGTTCTTTTTGTTGTTTTTTTCAATAGTCTTAAGCCGGGCAGATAGTTCTTATTCAGTTGCATATGCCATTGAAACTCAGACTGCACATTTCACTCAAGCACGAATAATGTATTCACACTGTACATTTCAATGCTGTGTTTCACTGTATATGTTTGACTGCAGTGATGTGCATGAGCATGTTAAAATAGAGCACATTCATTCCCTTATGAAAAAGACCAGGAATCTTTGTATTTAATAATTGTATAATTACAGTGCATGAAAATGCACTGTTCTGTTATCCGAAGTCTTCTTCTTCTTCTTCTTCTTCTTCCCACCAAATTTCTGCGTCTAATTCAGCTTTAACCGTTTAACGTAGAAACTTCGTTCAAACTTTGTAACGTAGGTCTTGAAAAGGACACGTGGGGAATGTATTTTTTGCTTTTGTAAACTTTATACTTTTTTAATATATTAATAAAAAACAAGCTTATTTTTCCCCACAGACTTTGCATTAGCACTATGACATCACAATGGACTAATTAACTTGATTTGCACCTGTATCAACTTCCAGCTGCTCACTATTAGGACCCATCAAAGGGCCATTTAAACTGATTGCACCTGTATCAACTGCTTTCTGCTTAACTAGGCCAACTCTCTCTGTGTCTCTCCATTCTACAAGGATATAAGGGACATTCTATCCAACTTTCTATCCATTCATCCTCTTCAAACCATTCACTCATCCACCCATTAAACTATCCATCAACATCCATTAAACAATCTGCCTATCAACATCCATTCAACTTTCTGTCTATCAACATCCATTACACTATCTACATTCAACTTTTAAACTATATACTCTGTCTCAGGCTTTAAGCATACAATCTGGCTCTCTTAAGACTACTATTTCCTCTGCCCACAACTGTTTCAAAATAAATGTCCTCACTACAATAATTCACTATTAAACTAGATGTACCTGTAAAATATGACCGCCGCTCAGTCCTGTACATCCGTTCCGCGAAAATAAATCACACTTCAATTTGTCTCCATATTTTACTCCATCCCCCACTCTTGAAACTTTTGTGTATGCTTGTGTGCGGCTGCACAGAAAGTAGCCTACTGGTGCTGAAAAGGTGAATAGATTGTAGAATAGCCAAAGAAGATGTAGCATTGTTATAAAACCTTTAAAATCTCTAAACAATCACAAGTAGGGCAGTTCATCACAGTTCATCCATTGCAACTGGATTGATGAAAGGTCACTTACTGTACACCTGTAGGCTACATTGTATTTGGGAAAAGCAAAAGGTATCAGCATAATGTTATTTATTTATTTATTTATAAACAAAAACATCTCTGTCAGTTCCATGCCGTTTTCAACAGCTATCAAAAACAAAGGTCATTTTTGGATGGATGGATTTTTTGTGAATGTTTCTTCTTCTACATAAGATTTTAGTCATCTTTAGTTCATGTAATACTTTATTGTCAATGCACAAATTAAGTAACAGTAGTCTGAAACGTTATTGTTAATGCACAAATTAAGTAACAGTAGCCTAGTCTGAAACGAAATGCTGTTTTACATCTAACCAGTGGTGCAAATAACTGACATGTCCAAATGGGCCTTGATGAAATGCGTCGCTAGACTGTTCATACACATTTTATCGGGCCAAAGTTGAAGAGCTTTTGTCCGTTATTGTTAGTGCAAATATAGGCTGATTCATGTTCCCTTGCATTGTTTAACTGAGGTCCATGGCTAGTCTGGCTTTCACCAGACCAAGCTCAATCTTAAAAATAAATAGCGGGCAGATCAGGCTGGGTTCACCCAGCCTAGTCCATAGGCACCCGATATTGTTTAATTTTCCGATTGAGATATCCACGCTCTGGCTATTCTAAATGCAAAAATGCATCAGGGAGTTATGACAAAACTGTAACTAACAAACTAGATCCTAATAGAAAGCTGTTAGCTTCCCTAAGCTAAGTAGGCTTATAAGGTAGGCCTATTTACAACATAAATTGTCAATAGGCTATGCTGGCGACACAAATACAATCTCCTTTGGAAACTAATGGCTTACGCCTTACAGTATCAAGTGGACTTAAACTGCCATATCGTGCCAAAAATTGTAATAAAATTCACGCAGCTCCATGAGTCAAGGAAAGCGCGAATGAAGTAGCCACTTCTAAATGGGACCCACTACACAGTAGCTTAAGGTGTGTTGCTAAAGCAGCCATAATGAAATGAAGGTGTCATTGTTTGGATACTTCACACACACGTGCTTTTTAATTTCACAGACCGGGGGCCTGTACTACGAAGCGGGGTTACTGGCTTATCTGAGTAACTTCGAGAGTAACTTGATCACGTGTGGCGTAACTTCCCGATTAACCCGTACTACGAAAGGTGGATAGGTTTTAACCGAGGTATGCTGCCATGGCAATTTACGCTGCATCTCAAACCTGCTCCGACCAGGTTATGTTCTTGGTTAACCCGAGGTTTCTGTTAACCACACCCTTTATAAGTACCACCCCTCCACTAACAATTTCTCCCGAGACATGTCGGCGTATATGATCCATACGACATTGGAGCGCAAATCGCGAGGGACTCTCTTCGCAGGGCGAGGGGTTTTAGACATGGGCGGATTATGAACTTTCGGGCCCCTGGGCCCAGATGTATTAAGGGCCCCCCACTTATTGTCGTATATGTGGGAGGGGGGTTTGGGGGTCCTCCGCCAGAATTTTTTTAATTTGTTTGATGTGATTTCCTGTATTCTAGTGCATTTTGGGGATGGCCAATACTAAATTCAATCAGATTCATAGCCTACATCCTGATTTGTTGATAGAGGCAATGATTCCATGCAAAGGCTTGGGCTTCAGGGCCCCCTGAGCCCTTGGGCCCCTGGGCCTGGGCCCGGTAGGCCCGTGCAGTAATCCATCCCTGGTTTTAGAGACCGCCAGAAAATATATATAGCTTACCCGGACGATATTCTCTATGAAGATATATATTGTCAGCCAAGGGAATTCGTTATCTTTGTCAGATGATCTAGGAAGACGTCTCATAGCAATGCCCGTACGTGGACATTCATGTATTCCATCGGTGATGCAAGAATACTGTATGTCCGAAAATAAATCGCACATAGGCCTACAGTATGCTGAAAATCTGAGCAAGAATAGCCTAAAACTAGATGTACCGCATAGCGGTACAAAATATGACCGCCGCTCAGTCCTGTACATCCGTTCCGCGAAAATAAATCACACTTCAATTTGTCTCCATATTTTACTCCATCCCCCACTCTTGAAACTTTTGTGTATGCTTGTTTGGCATGCCTGAGTGTGTGTGTGCGGCTGCACAGAAAGTACCCTACTGGTGCTGAAAAGGTGAATAGATTGTAGAATAGCCAAAGAAGATGTAGAATTGTTATAAAACCTTTAAAATCTCTAAACAATCACAAGTAGGGCAGTTCATCACAGTTCATCCATTGCAACTGGATTGATGAAAGGTCACTTACACCTGTAGGCTACATTGTATTTGGGAAAAGCAAAAGGTATCAGCATAATGTTATTTATTTATTTATTTATTTATTTTTTATGTATTTTTAAACAAAAACATCTCTGTCAGTTCCATGCCGTTTTCAACAGCTATCAAAAACAAAGGTCATTTTTGGATGGATGGATTTTTTGTGAATGTTTCTTCTTCTACATAAGATTTTAGTTATCTTTAGTTCATGTAATACTTTATTGTCAATGCACAAATTAAGTAACAGTAGTCTGAAACGTTATTGTTAATGCACAAATTAAGTAACAGTAGCCTAGTCTGAAACGAAATGCTGTTTTACATCTAACCAGTGGTGCAAATAACTGACATGTCCAAATGGGCCTTGATGAAATGCGTCGCTAGACTGTTCATACACATTTTAACGGGCCAAAGTTGAAGAGCTTTTGTCCGTTATTGTTAGTGCAAATATAGGCTGATTCATGTTCCCTTGCATTGTTTAACTGAGGTCCATGGCTAGTCTGGCTTTCATCAGACCAAGCTCAATCTTTTAAGAAATCAAAAAATAAATAGCGGGCAGATCAGGCTGGGTTCACCCAGCCTAGTCCATAGGCACCCGATATTGTTTAATTTTCCGATTGAGATATACACGCTCTGGCTATTCTAAATGCAAAAATGCATCAGGGAGTTATGACAAAACGGTAACTAACAAACTAGATCCTAATAGAAAGCTATTAGCTTCCCTAAGCTACAGGTAGGATTATAAGGTAGGCCTATTTACAACATAAATTGTCAATAGGCTATGCTGGCGACACAAATAAAATCTCCTTTGGAAACCAATGGCTTACGCCTTACAGTATCAAGCGGATTTAAACTGTCATATCGTGGCGAAAAGTTGTAATAACATTCACGCAGCTCCATGAGTCAAGGAAAGCGCGAATGAAGTAGCCACTTCTAAATGGGACCCACTACACAGTAGCTTAAGGTGTTTTGCTAAAGCAGCCATAATGAAATGAAGGTGTCATTGTTTGGATACTTCACACACACGTGCTTTTTAATTTCACAGACTACAACTACCAAGCTGTAATCAAAGCACATCGATTCCCCTCTCACACCCTGCACGCACTTAAAACAAAATAAACAGGCGTCTCCGTCTCACGCATGTATAGGCAAAACTGTATCAGACCAGTGTAACGTTGGTAAATCTTCCATTGCACAGAATGATTTTGTAGCACGTGCAATAAATGACAGTCGAAAGATACAAACAGTGCTGCTATACATTTGCTTGGTATAACCGCATTTATAGTTTTCTACAAATGCAATAAATCAAATGCCTCCATCACTCAACCAACGCTAACGGTAACATTACCTAGGTCCTTATTGATATTACAAGATTAACGTACCTGCAGTAAAAACCAAGCATGTCCGATAAACATCCTCAGATTTATTTCGGCTTCAAGAAAAAATGGGAATTACACTTCATGTGAACATCGTCCTATCCTTATTAGATGTTCGCTGCGGTAAATTACAGTCCTTGTATGAAGCGTCCATTGTTTTTTCCAACCCACTTTTAACTTCCAACAAAATTACGTCTCACTGCAACGATGCGCCATCTAGTGGACAAACGACTACTTCTCGCCAATACTGAAAATGCAGCCATGATGATGATGATGAATATTTATTTTGGCTTTCTTTTAATCCTACTGATTTTCATTTTTTACCGGGGGGGGGGCAAATCACAAATGAGTGATTATGAGCCAGGTTGATGTGGGCCCTTGAGACCAACATACCATAAAAGATTCACAGAGAACTGTGTCTGCCCTACCCTCCTTTCGGGGGGGCCAGTCCAGCGGGGGGGCTGCAGATGAAAACGAAAAATGACGGTTCCATGCTATCCATGTGGGGGGTACATGCCCACCAAGTTTTGTGTACCCCGGTCTTTCAGTGTCCCGGGAATCCTTGTTGGTGTACGTCACTAAATGTACACATAAATTATTTTATTGTAAGGCCCCCCATGAACGAAAGTACACAAAACTTGGCATGCATTCAGAGGGTGTCATAATGATCCTACACTTTTAATTTCGTGCAGTTTTGACCTTGTCAGCCAGAGATATTGAGATGAAAACACCTAATTTTTTGCTTTTTAATTTTTAACTAGGTGGCGCTATACATGAAATAAGTGGTAATGGGATGGGTTGACATGCCCCCTTAAGACCAACATACAAAAAAAAGGTGGACCTCCTAGGCCCTACGGTTCTCGAGATATTCACAAGAAAACTGTCTCCGGCCACCTACAGGCCAGTTGGTGTATAGTAACATAAATTAATTTATTGTGTGGCCCCCCATGAACGGAATTCCACAAAACTTGGCGTGCATACAGAGGGTGTCATAATGATCCTACACTTCCAATTTCGTGCAGTTTTGACTATGTTAGGTCACAGATACCTTCAATTACACCACCTCATTTTTACTTTTTTGTGTTTAACTAGGTGGCGCTATACATGAAATGAGTGGTTATGGAATGGCTTGACATGGCCCCTTGAGATCAACATACAAAAAATAAATGGTCCTCCTAAACCCTACGGTTTTCGAGATATTCACAGAAAACTGTGTCTGCCCTACCCTCCTTTCGGGGGGTCCAATTCAGCGGGGGGGCTACAGATCAAAACGAAAAACGATGGTTCCATGCTATCCATGTGGGGTTACATGTCCACCAAGTTTCGTGTACCCCGGTCTTTCAGTGTCCCGGGAATCATTGACGGAAATTTGGGCATGCGAAAAAAAAAAAAAAAAAAAAAAAAAAAAAAAAATCTGACTAAACCTATATGACCGCCGCTTCGCTGCGCGGCGGTCATAATAAATCGGACATAGCCTACAGTAGGCCTAATAAATTAAAATCACAATTTTAACAAACTTTTTTAATTGAATGTCATATTACTGTACCCTGCACATAAAGGCTACACATTTCCATAGCACCAGAATCCGACCGAATGCCTCCCTCAACCCCCTCCATAATCGGCCTTCCACTATTATTTGCGATGGCCAACTCCTCTGCTACTGTAAAACACTCTGGTGCCTTTCATCCTACTGTAGTGTTCAAAGACACCTTTTTCTTGTTAGCTGTAAAACAGAGGCCAAGTGAAGGCTATAAGCTAGGCCTACATGTTTTCATAATTAAGAAATATTAATGCAAGCTATAACTATATAAACCTACTATTCTGAATAATGTTTTTGTGTTTCATTTTCACCTGCTGCCATGTGCGTTTGGCAATGGTGTTGCATCTGAAATGTTCACAGGATTAGGCATACACTAAATCAGTCAATGGGGGCTACTTAAACATTCAATTATCCTTATTACTGTAATCTATATGCCCACTTCTGAATTGGGTTGCATCTGTAGGCCTTTCTATGAACACAAAATAGGCTATTTAATTATTTCAACTCATTTCAGACATTCCACAAGCTATAATCCTCCGTAACACATATTTGAAGAACATGTGGGAATAAAACTTTACTTTTAAGCATATAGGCTACACGGTCTGCAATACGTTGCCAACAGCCTTGCTTTGTTCACTGCCGACGTATTTGATTTTTGTCGAGTGGGTTTTAATTCCTCATAACTTGTCATAATAATTCATCCGTAAAATAAGGTGATCGCGTCATCATTGAAAGTGGTGACTTGCGCTGCAACCTGCCCCTTTTATGTGAATGGGCACAAACTCCAATTAGGTTAACCCCAGCTCAACAAATCAACTTCATAATCAGCGTCGTAGTACCGATTAACACCACTTAAGATAACCAGGTTTTGTCAACCCTGGTTTAACAAAGTAACCCTGGGTTACATCTGGGTAGGTTAAGCTCCCTTCGTAGTACAGGCCCTAGGCCTACAACTACCAAGCTGGAATCAAAGCACATCCATTCCCCTCTCACACCCTGCACGCACTTAAAACAAAATAAACAGGCGTCTCAATCTCACTCATGTATAGGCAAAACTGTATCAGACCGGTGTAACGGTAAATCTTCCATTGCACAGAATGATTTTTGTAGCACGTGCAACAAATGACAGTCGAAAGATACAATTACAGTGCTTCCTACAGTCCTTGTAGGAAGTGTCCATTGTTTTTCCAACCCACTTTTAACTTCCAACAAAATTACGTCTCACTGCAACGATGTGCCATCTAGTGGACAAACGACTACTTATCGCCAATACTGGAAATGCAGCCATGATGATGATGATGAATATTTATTTTGGCTTTCTTTTAATCCTACTGAATTTGTAATTATGTATCGGCCGTTCTAATACCGATAGTATGTGGGTGCCTGTGTGTGTGTGCATGTGTATATGTGTGCACCGCCATCTACAGGAAAATAAGTGTACAGTCACTAAATGTACACATAACCTAATTTTTTTAGACCCCCCCATGGATGAAATTCAACGAAACTTGGCATACCCCCAGAGAATGCCAGGTCAATCATACACAAATTTGGTGCAGTTCTGAACATCTTAACTTAAGATAGGG
>NC_055974.1:20210179-20222679 GCF_018492685.1 Alosa sapidissima
TTTTGTATGTCACTCTAGACAAAAGTGTGGGCTAAAAACCTAATCATAGATATGTGTGTCAGAATCTGTGTGTGTGTGTGGCAGAGAGAGAGAGAGACAGAGAGCTTGCAAATAGATTAACAGGCTTGAGCAAGAATGTGTGTGTGTGTGTGTGTGTGTTTCTCATCTATTTGTCAACAGGTCTTTTCTCCACTTGTCACTGTCTGGCTCATCAGTACCACTTTGTGTCTGATAAACTCAACTGGACTGAAGCACAGCAATACTGCAGAGAAAAGTACAATGACCTGGCCACCATCGAAAGCCAGGAGGACAACATCAGATTTATAATCTATACTGAAGGCTTAGGTTACACTGACACGGTCTGGATAGGGCTATATCATAACATAAATGACTTTAGATGGTCCCTGGATGACAGTGGATTGATGCCAACAGAGTATAGCAACTGGTACAGTGGAGACCCTAATCTCTGGGCAGGAGCTGAGGGTTGTGTAGTATTGTATTACGGGACCTGGGGTGACACATATTGTCATAATATGTATCCTTTTTTGTGTTATGATGGTGAGTAGCCTGAATTCCCCACCTCTCTGTGGACATGTTTTACTTGCTCTATGTTGTCTCTGTTGAAATGCTCCATTTGAAGCCACCATGACACAAAGAGACTGACATAAGCATGCCATGATGCCTGTCAACATACCAGCAACTTCCTTGACTATCCACATATGAGCATTTCCTTGTTTACATGCAGTGTCAGAAAGAGTACAGCGGCAACACAGTTATCATTATCCCACTAGGTGCACACGTCGTGTAAATTTAACAAATTAACAGACCAGATTTCTGAGACAAAATCCAGGGACATTTTCAGCTCAGTAGCGTAAATACGCCCAAAGCATTTAATGTTTTTTATCTTTGTAAACTTAAAACAGGGACACAGCCCGTCTCAATATGAGTCCTTAAATGCTTAGTAAATAAACGTTGCATATATGAACTTTCTTTAGGAGAGCTGTATTCTTTCTGGATTCTGCTATCAAGCATTAGTAGACATACTGTACACTAGGCCTACATATGTTTCACAATAGCCCTTTTTCAAATGAAAAGTCCCCATAAAGAATATAGCCCAACATGTAGCCAGATAATTTGCATGTTATAAGGGGTTATTTGCAGTGAGCTACCCCTGCCTTTCCTACAGACTAGAGGTAAAACATAGGCCTGACAGTGTTGCTTTGTTTAGGCTATTTCCCTACTCTCAGTAAATGTCATGTTAAGGTGACCTTTACCTTGATGTAGTAGCCTATGTGATGAGATCAAACTCCCAATAGACTTGTTTAAATTGAGTTGAATATAACAACCTGTGTAGGTTTTTATAGACTGTATTATGCTTTCAATGCATGTAATATATTTTAAGTCAATTTATCAATTAGTATCATTTAATGGGTTATTTTTCAAAATGTTCTTCACAGGGGAGCATGCCCCCGAACCCCCCTAGCATTTGGGATGCCCAAAGGTATTTTATGTTTTGGGGCGCAAATTCTCTAGCAGCAAATAATTTGTATTTTTGTAAATTGTGACCACCTATTTTATTTTTCAATGACAAAGTATGTGAGACAGCAAGGGACAAGGGTGTGTGTGTGCATGTACTGTGTATGGTAGTGGGCCTATTTGGAAGAAAGTCCAGGGCCTTTTTTTAGTCCCAGTCCGTCCCTGCAAGAACACCTTTGGTTCAGCTATCCAATGATATATTGTAGGACTCATACTCGTCAGAGCTAGCTGGTGAATGAATGAATGGATGGATGAAAGAAGCTCATATTGCAGCTGTCTCTCGCAAAGAGCAAATATTCTACCGCGCTGCTATTCCACTAAACCGGGGTCAGCTCCAGCCGGGGACAGGTCATCGAAACCGGGGACGTCTGGTCACCCTAGTCTAAAGTGAAATGCGCAGTAGCAAATGCAGCCACTGTGCTGGTGTGCTGATTTTGTTGTTGTTGTTTTTTTACTGATGGCACTATCTTTATCTTAATGGATGTTACACCCAACACACCCAAGTTTAATTAAGAAATGTAAGAACAGCCCTTTTGAACCATGGGTCTGGTATCTGATTATTTATTCCGCCGTCAAACTAGCAAAAGTGGACACACACCAAATGCACTTAAACGCTTCAGGACTCTTGGTCTACTGGATTTGCACCTTGCTATTTTAATTCCCATGATCCAACTCTATGTCCCTCTTACCCATTGCGGTCCTCTGATGAGTGTTTGCTATGTTGATCTTTGACCTTCCATCAGTCACAGTCCAGACTATTTCCTCTGACTCCTCATTGGTGGAATAATGTTATCCTTTCTAGCAATTTTCGGACATTCTAAAGTCATCTAAAAAAGACTCATCGCTTTCCCTTCTATCTAACTAATTAAAGGAGAAATCCGATAGCACTACACTCTGGGGGCATGTCTGTGAGTTCCCATGCATATGCCCCTAGAGTGTAGCGCAGTAGCTAGGTAAAAACAATTGTTTTCTGGATATATTTCATACCGACAGTAACTTGTGAAAACTCGCTACATTTCTCGATTTTACTTTACACTGTTGATTTTAATGTTAAAGGATAATTCCGGTATTTAGCACTTTGAGTCCCTTTTCTGGTTTGTGTTGGATGAACTAGAGTAGTCGACATCGAAATTTTGACGATGGGTCCTGTCTTGACTTTCTGACTCGTTTCAATTGCCTTTGACTGGCTGGCTATGGGCATGCACAAACATGTCCTTAAAACAACCCTTAACGTTCGTTTTCAAAACTGTGCAACTCCTCGAGTGGTTAGTGGTGGTGTTTGTTGATTATTAAAAGAAATATATCAGCACAATGTATGGTTTCAATCCATGTTATTTGCTATTGTGGAACTATTTTTTCAGATACCTCGCAACAGTGTATAAACTTCCGCTCAATATTTGAGTCTGAAGCATACAGTGCTGGCCAAAAGTATTGGCACCCATGCTAAAGTTGACTGAAAAGAGGAATATAAAATCATCTTTTGGAAATTGATCTTAATGCCTTAAGTGAAAAATGAGGAAATATCTAATCTTTAAGGACACCAATTTTCTTAGTGAATGAATAATGTATCATAAATAAATAAATGTTCTTCCTTAAAATACAGGGGTCATAAGTATTGGCACCCCTATGTTAAATTCCCATAGAGACAGGCAGATTTTTATTTTTAAAGGCCAGTTATTTCATGGATCCAGAATAATGTGCATCCTGATAAAGTTACCTTGGCCTTTGGAATTAAAATAGCCCCACATCATCACATACTCTTCACCATACCTAGAGATTGGCATGGGTGTTATTTCAGTTAGCCTATTAGCTGGTTTGATTTGCATTGAGCTCAATGAGCATCAAACCAGCTAATAGGCTAACTATTAGCTGGTGACCCCTGGAGGTGGTCTGACCAGAGCAAGTCCAGTTTCACAGCATGGTTGCCAGGCAACCCTAACTATGGTGGTGCTAAGTGTGCCGTGTATGTGAACAGTGGTTGGAAAGAAGTATCTTGCAGCAATAAAATGGCTTTCATTTGTCAAAGTAGTGAGTTTACAACCAGCATTGTTTCAGTTTGTGTTTACCTGACTTTGTGTGTATATATGTGTGTTTGCTGTAGGCTACATGATGATAAGAGAGATAGAAAGAGACAATTGTGTCTATTATTTGAATCATCGTTGGGTTATCAATACTGTAGGTGTGATAAGGCTCTAGCATACTAGCATGCTATGCTGTGTGTGTTTGTGTGTGTGCGTGCGTGCCTGCATGCGTGTGTGTGTGTGTGTGTAGAGGTCCTAAACACAAAGGTGGTGAAGGTGACCCTCAATACTGCTTACCCTCTCAAGATGGATGACCCTGCTGTCCAGGCTGCCATGGCAGAGCAGGTAAATCTTTAGGCGATAGCAGCACACATGTGCCACCTAGAGTTCTCTCTCAGTCAGTAAATCCCTCCCCTTTAGGTGATAGCAGCTCACTTGCACCACCCATTCATTCAAATGTAGCCACTCTCACTGTCACGGTCTCGCCCTCCTCCTCAGATTTGTCAGACACTTCAGGCGACTGGAAAGCCGGCCATTCGTGTCACCTGGAGACAGCAGCCAGATGGGAACGTCTTTCACAAAGAGAAAACCAAGGATGCAAAGAAGAAATTAGACAAGAGAGAAGAGATTTGAGGAGAGGAGTGAGGAGTGCTACCAATTGTAAACCCTCTGGGCATAGAGCCTTTTCAATCTAATTTCATTTAAACAACATTTATCCCATACAGTGGTCATAGTAGACATCTACTTGCATAATGATTTTAGTTGCATACTGTAGTTCATTCAGACATTTATCTAGTGTGAAACCTTTGAGACATAACTAAAAAAATAAAAATAAAACTGAACTTCTGGTAATACAGCCAGCATTCAGTGACCCCAGGCTAAAATGGCCCGTAACATGGGTGTCAAAATTGATGACCGATTACATTTGTATGTAGGCTAAGTCACAAAGTCATGTCAGTTTATCCTATACAATATTAGGAAGATCAGATCTTATCTAACACAATATGCCAAACAACGTCATATGTTGTCCATGTTTTTTTCAGTGTAGACTTATAATTGATACACTGTTTTATGTCATAATGTCATTAGTCAGGGAATTGATGATGATGATGCTGTTTCTTCTGCATATCATTTGGTTTCAACTTTGGTGTCATGTTTAGTTTCTCAGAGTGTTTCTGTATTTAATCTATACATACACATATTCATTTAAGGTGGCATTTAAGTTTGGATCATATTTCTGGATTTTAGTGTGACATACCCACAAATAAAGAGGAACTATCTTACCATTTTGCCACATTATGTTTGACTTGTCTGCTTTGGAACCAAATGCTTTGGTAAAAAAAAAGTCAATGGCTTTTGGAAAGTTTTCATGTGTGTGAAATATGGGCTGCACTTTCCTAAAATCCATTTTTCATGGTTCAAAGGGGTTGCCTTTGGTCTCTGCACAGTAAGCTTTAGACATGGTTTCGGTTATTCAGTTGCATAGTCCATTTCCAATGCTAAAGATAACAATACTCCAAAAATGTACCTGAATACACTTAATGTTGGGTTTACACACACACACACACACACACACACACACACACACTGTACACACAGGGACCCATGTAATCGGAACGCAACCATTGTGGTGTCAACTCCAGTCAAGGACATTTGACTTTAAATTTCCAAATAGGGTAAAATTAGCCTGTGACATTAATTTCATAACAGAAAATATGTGTATTGTTCCTTGAATCAGCCAAAAAAGCTTCCATCAAAAGGTGTCAATATATCATCAACTCAAATTTGTTTAATTGATGGTCATGGCATAGTATATTTTGTATATCTCAATCCTTTCTGCTAATATGCAAAATTCAGATAAAAGAGATAAGCAAGTGTGAAATACTCCTTTCTTTGAAACCTTTTCCACCATTTTGCATGTTTAAACAAATTATTTATGAAAATGAAACAGCTACAGGCAGGACTGAACGTAAAAAATGTCCGTTCTCTCAGATACATTGTGTACAAAAGAGTTTTGCATATATTTTTTTTGTAAGTCCCACTTTTACTGTTTTGCATGACAGCCTCCATTGTGATTGTAGGCCTTATTTGTCAGGCTGAGGCTTTTTCATAACAGCTATTGATAAAGCTGATGCTCAACTGGCCACTAGATGGTATCAGTGTGGAGCTATTTTGTAGAATTAAAAAAAAAAAACACTTGACTCTGCAGTTGCAGATTTTATTGTGTCCACTGCTGTCAGTTCCCCACAGGTTCTTGAAATCATTGAATTTACCTGTATATGGACAATGTGGAACTTTTTAAACTGGGAGGCAGGGATAGACATTTAATATCACTACGCATCTGTCTATCACTATACCTCACTGATACTGGCGCTATGCGGTAAAAAAGCCACTTAGAACACAGAATTCATGTTTGATGATGAAGGTTATTGTCCAATGTTTCTAACAATATCAGTGGTATTAAATGGTTCCTAGAGTGTTGATGAGTGTACATATTGTTAATGTGGATAACACAGTGTGATTTTCGAATGTTGTTGAATAAACTCTTTTGAGTGGTTGATAAACTCTCTGATAGAAATTCCTTGCATATTTATGAATCTCTAATGTATCTGTGACACATTTGCACCATTCTTTCATCAGAAAGCATGGATCAATAAGCCAAATGGGCCCAAGTAATGTAAACAGGGGGTACTGTGGGGCCACTGGTTGCGGTGCCTGTATGTTTGGGTCCGAGTGCCCACAGGCAGGGGCGTTATTAAGCGGTGGAAAGGGGGGTTGACACATGTCACCCTCAACTTTCAAAACAGTGGTGCCCAGCCCCCCTCACCCCCTCCAAACATTGTCATCTAAAAGATGGACAAATGCCAGCGACAGACACAAATCAGTTCTAACTACTGACCAATGAATCTAACTGCGACCTTAGCGCACAAGATAGCCTAAACAAAAACAATACGGATAAGAGAGACTAACAGAGTTGCCACAACAGTTAGGCAAAGCTCTAGTTCATGGCAAGGCTCAGAGAAGTATGCATTCAGATGTGGATCGGACCTAGATTTCAAATTACCATGCTCACAACCCACTGGATCATTGTATTCAATACTTATTTATTAATTTTTATTTACATCAGGTTTTTTTCAACCAGTGATTCACAGCCCGCTGGTGGTCTGTGAAGGCATTACAGGTCTCTGTGTGTACATTAGTGTGTTTAGAAACATCAGCTTATCACATGAGGAAGAGGAGATGTATGTGATATGTGTGTTTGTAAACACCACCTCATCACATGAGGAAGAGGAGTTGTCCACTAAAGGTGGTGAGGTGGCCTTGGTACGCCGCCACCCACCAGCCCGCCTCCAGAAGCAGGCTCACCTCGTCGCCTTTCTCCAGCAGCAGAGACAGCCCTTGGGAGGTATTAATGTCGTGCGGCGCTTTGTGGTTGTAGGCAGCCGCCACCTGTTCGCCGTTCTTCATTAGTTTGGCGCCGGCACCGTGTGAGCCTCCGGCAAAGATGTGGTATTGGAACTGGTACACTCCTCTTACCGGAGCCGTAAAAATACCTGGGACGGAGGAGAACAACATGGAGACCAAAGCTGTGTTCGGAATGTCCCCTCACTCAGTCACTTACTAGGGGTGGATTGCCCTAATGGGGGACATTTTTTGCTGTTCGGACTTCTGTAGTAGGCTATATTGGTCCTATCTGCCAACATGTCTTTTACTGTTATTTGTATATACAGACCACCTTCATCTAATTGTAAGTTTTATGAATACTTGAGAAATATTTTGAAAGAATTTGACAGAAACAAAGAACTAATTCTACTTGGCGATTTTAACATAAACTGGATGGAGAAATCAAAAAGAAAAAAAAATCAAAGATATTACAAACCAATTTGATTTAACCCAATTAGTCCAAGGCCCCACTAGAATCACTTCATTGTCCCAAACACAGATTGATCTAATATTTAGTAATAAGGCAGAGAGAATAACTAAAACTTTTAATTTTCTGACTGGGCTATCAGATCACAATTTGACACTGATTTCTAGGAAACTAAGCAAAGGTTTAAGTATCAACAGGAAAGTAAAAAGGTCTTTAACGTCATACCAAAACGGCTTATCAATGATTTTGAAAGCCAAGTCAGACAACTTTCTTGGAGTTGCCACAGATAGTGTTGATTATGCTTCTGAGAGCTTAATGACTATGATTAACAAACTTAAAAGTGAATTCAGTAAAAATATCATTTACTCTAGGAAAAAGCAAAACTTGCCCTGGCTCAGTGAACAAGTATGGGCTTTAATGAGGCAGAGGGACTATGCATTAAAAACTGCAGTTAGGTCTGGGTTAGCCCATGATAGAACCTTTCATCAATTGCGTAACAAAGTTGTAAAAGAACTTAGAAAATCAAAAGCATTTTTTTTTTTATCAACATTATCAAGGACTCCAAAGGAAATAGCAGGCAAACTTGGAAAAACATTAATATGGTCCTTAAAAAGGATCATAATAGTAACAGAGATAAGGGGCTTGAGCTACAAGTACAGGGCACATTAACACAAGATAAAGTCAAAATCTGTTCTGAGTTTAATACTTATTTAATTGATTCTGTGCAAGATTTAGCAATTACATTACATTTGCTGCCAGGGCTAGTCTAGCAACTCTCCGTTGGCTTGTGAGCTCCAGAAATCGAAACTTAATCAGGTAATTGAAATCGTGTATAGAGTCGTTTGGTGGGCTTAACATAATGATTGATGGCAGAGTTGCAACGGTTTGGCTTGAATTCCCTGCTACTTGAAAACAAATATCCTATTGCGTCCTATTGCGTGCAGAGGGAATTTGAAAGGCAACTGATTATCCCACCCCTCGGACTGAGCACTGCGAACGGTGAGTGCCCAGACCCTACATTTTAATGTGGGTCTGGCTCGCCAGGCTAGTAACTGATGTTACCAACTACAGACCTATCAGTATACTCCCTGTCATTTCTAAAGTGAGTGAAAGGATAGTGTGTGACCAGTTGATGGACCATTTAAATCAGGGCCATTCTCCACTGCACCCTATGCAATTTGGTTTTAGAAAGAACCACTCAACTGAGACAGCAAACTGTTACTTTATTGAGCAAATTAAATCCAGCCTTGATAATGGGGGTGTTGTTGGTGCTGTTTTCCTTGATTTCAGAAAAGCTTTTGACACCGTAAATCATAATGTTCTGTTGTCAAAGTTTAATTTTTCCACTAAAGCTCTGACATGGATAGAGTCTTATTTAGATTCAAGGAAGCAGTGCACCAGAATTAATGATGTATGCTCTTCCTTTGCCAACAGTTCCATTGGAGTCCCACAGGGATCAATTTTAGGACCAATTTTATTTAGTCTATATATTAATGACCTCCCTCTGATTTGCCCAGATGTCAATATCCAAATGTATGCGGATGATACAGTAATCTATACACATGCCAAAAATAGAGAACAGGCTGCTTTAAAACTTACTGCAGTCCTAAATAAAGTGTCAGATTAGCTAACTAGTAGCTGTCTGACTCTAAATGTAAGTAAAACTGTTGCTATGTATTTCTCTAAAAAGGGAAATGCACAGCAACAACCCGACATCTTGGTCAAAGGAGAGGTGATCAAAATTGTTGACCACTTTAAATACCTGGGCATAATCATTGATTCCAATTTAAATTTCAGAAAGCATATTAAGAAGATATCTAGAAATGTTAGAGCGAGTTTGATTACTTTTAGACATATTAGACATAATTTACCCTTACATGCTGCTAAACTGTTTATGCACTCAATGATTTTCTGCCATTTGTCTTATTGTGCTACAAGCTGGTCCCAGGCAGGTGTGACCACTCTGAAACCCTTGTACTCTCTATACAAACAGGCTGTGAAAGTGCTTGATAAAAAAACAAGAAATTATCACCACTGTACTATTATAAAAAAACATAGCCTGTTAACATTTGACAGTTTTATTTGGTTCTCTGACATGTGCCTGATGTACAAATTGACCCATGATCTTGCACCACCCCCACTTAAGCAATGTGTGTCATTCTGTAGAGACAATGTTAGGGTATCTAGGGCTGCAATGAGAGGAGACTGTTACACTACATTCAAAAAGACCACTTTTGGCCAATCAGCATTTTCATATCAAGCAATTAGAAAATGGAACTCAATCCCACTCCATATCAGAGACTCTTTAAGTTTTAAATGTTTTAAAATGTCTTTGAAGTCATGGCTGAAGGACAATCAAGCTTGTGATCATTGATCGTTGTTTTTCACTTAGCTTTTCTTCTATTTGTAATGTTTATCTTGTTGTCTTTTCATGTCTGTGTTTGTTTATGTTTTTACTGTGCTTGAACATCCTGCCCAGGGACTACAGGTGTAAATTAGCTATTTAGCTAACCCTGGTATAGAAGCTATTCTATGCATGGTCCCTGCCAAACAAAACTAATAAACTAAATATTAGGCTACAATGTGAGGACAACACATTAAATCCACATCCAATTTTGATCACAGAACCCTACAGCTTTGGCTTTCCCATAGTTTCACTGACATTCATTAGTTTGGGAAAGAGCCACACCCACCACTGGAGCTTAGGTGTCCCACATTAGGTAGTGTCCCACAATTGGACAATTTAGTATACGTAGTGCACTGCATTGAGAATCAGCCATGATTTGTGCTGGTCGGAATATCAACTTTAAATTCCATTCACTTTGTACTAGGCTACACTGCAGAAATCACTGCAAGGCAGACAATAAGTTAGGGTACAACTGATATACACTACAACAGAGCATGTGGCTATCTAGTATGCCACAATTCATAGCTGGATGACTAAACTGAAGAATTACAAAGACTTTTTGAAAAAACATGAACTCACAAGAGCAGCTGTACACTGAAGGGTCATTGTTTTACCTGTGTTACCCTGTACCTATGCACTGTAGTGGATTGGATGTATAGTTGTGTTAGAGCTGAAATGGATTGTATGCTTTGTGGTTGGAGTGAACTGAGTGGAAAGCTGTGTTGGGATTGGAGTGGATTTCAGACATAGCTGTGTTGGGATTGTATTGACTTGCATGGGAATATGTATTAGTGCTGATGAGTTTCCTGTCTTACCTGAGCGCACGCTGTAGGCGTTGCCAATGTTGCTGAAGACGTGGTTGAAGCCCAGGGTGATATCTGTGTCGTGGGGTCCGATGTGGATGTCAGATGACACTGAGAAGGAGACTGAAAAAGCCACCTTACTCTCTGTGGGAGACAGAGTGGGAGACAGTGAGTGTGTGTATGTGTGTGTGTGTGAGAATCGGGAGAATTCCCGGTGGGCCGCTTCACTTTTGGGCCGGTCGAGGGAAAAATATTGGCATTTGTCACGTTAATCTATCTTCTCTTAAAGTTGGCTACACACGTTCGCATTCCATGCCTAACACCCCAGCCTCTGCATGGGTTGTTCTCCCCTCCCAAGAAGAGTTAATTGGTTGGGTCCATATAGCCCGTCTTTCCTAAAAAGTTTTCTCGAATACCAGCCGGGCCGGCCCTACCGTAGTAATAAGCGTCAGGGAGGATGGATGGTAGAAAGATGCCATGAGGGACTGAAAAGGCCAGGTAAAAAAGACGAAAAGTATTGGAGGGAAATGCTGCCAAATGTGGCATGCTTCCAATTTTTTTTGAAGAGGACAGACATAAGTGGCAACTGGTAAAGAGAGATAGCCATGATTATAACGGCGTACTTGGGCTAATAACCTACTGGACCTTGTAGCGTTGTCAACCTATTCGCAAGTAACATATTAAATGAATTAAAATATTAGCCTTTTGGTATCATCCAATATGGCTATTCATAGACTTTGCAAATATTATGCAAATATTGATAACAAAACTCAAGCTTGATCTGTGTATGCAGTAGCCTATAGGCCTAAAAACAAAAGTAGCCTAAGCAGCAGATCAGCCAGTCCCCCGCTGAAAATGATGAGCCCGAAATTAACGATGACTATAGGGACAAGTAGAAGGGATAATAGAGTTAACATATGAATTCAAGTTATTTTATGGAAGAAAGAACAGTAGGCTATGGCACAGGAAGGCTACATGATCAACCTATATGGCTTGTTTGCTTGTTTGTGTGTGTGTGTGTTTGTGTGTGTGTGTGCGTGTGTCTGTGTGTGTGTGTATGTGTGTGTGTGTGTGTGTGTCTTTCTGTCTGTGTGTGTGTGCATACCTGGAGTGGCTAATAGGGAGATTTGAGTACAGTGAGTACAGTGAGCTTAAATATATTGTTTATTTGCTGCACCCATGACTCACTGCGTGTATGTATGCATGGATGTTTACCTTCATTGATGTTCTGAAGTTGCTTTAGTGTGTTGTTCAAGTCTGCGTTGTTGTCCTCAACAGCCTCTAGTTTCAATTCTAGTTCTATGGAAACACAGAGAGAGAGAGAGAGAGAGAGAGAGAGAGAGAGAGAGACACAGAGACACACACACATACACAAGAATACAAACACACAGAGAACAACACACACACACACACACACACACACACACACACACACACACACACACACACACACACACAGAGAGAGAAAACAACAACAGAAAAGAGCCACAGATCAGTAGCAGTTTAGCAGAAGTTCAGGAGAGATCCATCCTATACATTAAAAACATTAAAAAAAGCACATCCTGTTAACTTTGTTTTTTCTTTTCAGTTTTTCCAACTCTTCCTCCACTTGTGCCTTAGCAAGCCTGATCTCCGCCTTCTGCTTCGCCAGCTCACCGCGCATCTCGATCAGCATCTCCTGCATCTCGGGCAGGCTGTTGGGATGCCTGGGGGGGAGGGGGGCTATGGCTGCACCTGCAGAGTCCTCATGGCTTCCTCCGCTCTCTGCCGAAGCCAGACCCGTCCACAGCAGCAGCAGCAGCACAGCTTTGGTAGTCGTCATTCTCGACGCACTCGGTTTTTCCACTCTTCAAAAGGTGAAC
>NC_055974.1:20225179-20350179 GCF_018492685.1 Alosa sapidissima
ATCGAGAGACCGCTCTGCAGTTGGCACAAGAGGTTAAGGACTGTGTCACTCTCTCTGAACTCTCTCGACATCCTGCTACTGTTTTTTGGTTGTTTTTTTTCCCACTTATTTACTGACTTCAAGGCACAAACCTAGTGTGTGGGAATTAAAATTTTATGAAGAGGTACACAAGAAGGATCTTGCGTCTGCATGCTTTCCCTCTTACAACTCAACATGGCTGCAATGCCCGAGTCTCTCTGGAGTGTTTCTGCCCTCCTTCCAAACAGGGGCTGGTCCTGTCTGGTGCTGCCCCACTGCACCTCTCTCCTCCTGGGCTTGACACTGCTGCTGACGCTGGGTCCCCTGGAGGTCCGGGGCCAGAATGACACAGAGCCTATCGTGCTGGAGGGAAAGTGTCTGGTGGTGTGCGACTCCACGCCCGCCGCTGAGCCTTCTGGGAATCCGCTGGGCATGTCGGTCCGGTCGGGCACGGGGCGTGTGGCCTTCTCGGCCATCCGGAACACCAACCACGAGCCGTCGGAGATGAGCAACCGCACCATGACCATTTATTTTGACCAGGTGAGTTACAGAGGCAAAGTGAAACCAAGGAGTGAGATGGAATTATTGAATGAGTGATTTACTGTTATTTACTGACTGATAGATTGATTGACTGATTGATTAACTTACTCACTGGCTGAGTGAATTAATGACTGAATGAATGAATGAATGAGTAGATGAATGGATGGATGGATGAATGGATGGATTGTTGAATGAATGACTGAGTGAATGAATGAGTGGGTGAGTGAATGAGTGAGTGAATGTTCAAGAATGTGGAAAAAACTTTTGAGCGGGTGCATTGGAGAGAAAAATAATATGCAAATGAGTGTAAGAGCACATCAGTGAAGGAATAACAGCTAACTGATCATCTGATAGAATGAATGGAAGAATGAATAAAGAAATAAAAGAACCAGAGATGAGCAACTGCACCATGACAATCTGACCATCAGCAATAATGTACACTGTATACTTTGTGAGTGAGAGTAACTGGTTCAGTTTAGTTAGTGAGTGAGTGAGCGAGCGAGTGAGTGAGTGAGCGAGCGAGTAGGTAAGTGAATGAGTGAGCGAGCGAGTAGGTAAGTGAATGAGTGAGTGAGTGAGTGAGCGAGCGAGTAGGTAAGTGAATGAGTGAGTGAGTGAGTGAACGAGCGAGCGAGTAGGTAAGTGAATGAGTGAGTGAGTGAGTGAGAGAGTGAGCGAGTGAACAAGCGAGTGAGTGGGTAAGTGAATGAGTGAGTGAGTGAGTGAGTGGGTAAGTGAGTGAGTGAGTGAGTGAGTGAGAGAGTGAGTGAGTGAGTGAATGAGTGAGTGAGTGAGCGAGCGAGCGAGGCGAGTAGGTAAGTGAATGAGTGAGTGAGTAAGTGAGTAAGTGAGCGAGTGAGTGAGTAGGTAAGTGAATGAGTGAGTGAGTGAGTGAGTGAGTGAGTGAGTGAGTGAGTGAGTGGGTAAGTGAATAAGTGAGTGAGTGAGTGAGTGAGTGAGTAGGTAAGTGAATGAGTGAGTGAGTAAGTGAGTGAGTGAGCGAGCGAGCGAGTGAGTGAGTGAATGAGTGAGTGAGTGAGTAAGTGAGCGAGCGAGTGAGTGGGTAAGTGAGTGAGTGAGTGAGTGAGTGAGTGAAATAGTAAACGACTGTGTGAGGGAGTGAACGAATGAGTGTATAGTTGAGTGAGTGATTGACTATCAGTGTGAGTTGTAGTGAGTGAGTGAGGTAATGATTTCAATTGTAGCAGAAAACAGTGGGCGGTGAGTGAATGAGTGAGTGAATGTTCAAGAATGTGGAAAAAACTTTTGAGCGGGTGCATTGGAGAGAAAAATAATATGCAAATGAGTGTAAGAGCACATCAGTGAAGGAATAACAGCTAACTGATCATCTGATAGAATGAATGGAAGAATGAATAAAGAAATAAAAGAACCAGAGATGAGCAACTGCACCATGACAATCTGACCATCAGCAATAATGTACACTGTATACTTTGTGAGTGAGAGTAACTGGTTCAGTTTAGTTAGTGAGTGAGTGAGCGAGCGAGTGAGTGAGTGAGTGAGTGAGTGAGTGAGCGAGCAAGTGAGTGAGTGAGTGAGCGAGCGAGTAGGTAAGTGAATGAGTGAGTGAGTGAATGAGTGAGTGAGTGAGTGAGTGAGTGGATAAGTGAGTGAGTGAGTGAGTGAGAGAGTGAGTGAGTGAGTGAATGAGTGAGTGAGTGAGTGAGTGAGCGAGCGAGCGAGGCGAGTAGGTAAGTGAATGAGTGAATGAGTGAGTGAGTAAGTGAGTAAGTGAGCGAGTGAGTGAGTAGGTAAGTGAATGAGTGAGTGAGTGAGTGAGTGAGTGAGTGAGTAAGTGAATAAGTGAGTGAGTGAGTGAGTGAGTAAGTAGGTAAGTGAATGAGTGAGTGAGTGAGTAAGTGAGTGAGTGAGCGAGCGAGCGAGTGAGTGAGTGAATGAGTGAGTGAGTGAGTAAGTGAGCGAGCGAGTGAGTGGGTAAGTGAATGAATGAGTGAGTGAGTGAGTGAGTGAGTGAAATAGTAAATGACTGTGTGAGGGAGTGAACGAATGAGTGTATAGTTGAGTGAGTGATTGACTATCAGTGTGAGTTGTAGTGAGTGAGTGAGGTAATGATTTCAATTGTAGCAGAAAACAGTGGGCTGTGAGTGAATTGGTGAATGACATGGGTGTGAAACAGTAATATATGCATTGGCTACTCTGCCCCCCCCCCCCCCCCCTTGCAGGTCCTGGTAAATGTGGGGGCTCACTTTGACCCGGCACGCAGCATTTTCCTAGCGCCCCGAAAAGGAGTCTACAGCTTCAGCTTCCATGTGGTCAAAGTGTACAACAGGCAAACCATACAGGCAAGGAACCACTCTGATTCACAACCGTGGGATACATGTAGTTGTAGGTCAAACAGGATGAAGGACAGAGTAGACAAACAGTGACAACAAAGCGTACAAAGTAATGAAAAACATATGGCGAAGGTAGCATAGAGGTTAAGGAGCTGGGCTAGCCAAAAATTAGGTTAGAGGTTTAGAGGAGTAGTACTGTCTGATTGTTCGCCCTTCCTACATCTGTCTACACCTATGTCCTTCTATATTTTTGTCATTACACATGTATGTTTTTATTAATTTAAACTCTTTTTTTTCCAAAGTGACATACATATGTCAATTATATTACAAGGGTTACTGTGCCTGGAACATGGGAACCACTCAGGGTTCAGTAGAAGCCGGGAAATAAACTCACTACAGCCACTACACTACACTTGCCTTCCTGCCCATCTCACCCCTGTGCTCTCTTCCAATCGACAAACAAAGTACATTTTTTGGAGGGTCAGCCCATAGACATTTTTTTTTCAGTTGGGCATCTGCACAGTGTGCAGCCTCAAACCCAGCTTCGATGTAGATGAGTTGGTGTGTACAGTAATGGTAGCTAGCTGGTACATAGCTGTGCAGTATGTATGTTAGGTTAACATGTATGTACAGTATGTTCCCCTGATGCCTGAAAGGAAAACTTTGGCCATTTTCTCAAAAGCTTTGAGTACTATCAGCTACAGCTACCTCAGCCAGGCAGCTATCATTCATTCCCTCTTCTCCATTATTCCCTCTATCATCCATCCTCTCCTCCCTTACTCCCTCTATCATTCACCCTCTCCTCCCTTACTCCCTCTATCATTCACTCTCTCCTCCCTTACTCCCTCTATCATTCATTCCCTCTTCTCCATTATTCTCTCTATCATCCATCCTCTCCTCCCTTACTCCCTCTATCATTCACCCTCTCCTCCCTTACTCCCTCTATCATTCACTCTCTCCTCCCTTACTCCCTCTATCATTCATTCCCTCTTCTCCATTATTCTCTCTATCATCCATCCTCTCATCCCTTACTCCCTCTATCATCCATCCTCTCCTCCCTCACTCCCTCTATCATTCATTCCCTCTTCTCCATTATTCTCTCTATCATCCATCCTCTCATCCCTTACTCCCTCTATCATCCATCCTCTCATCCCTTACTCCCTCTATCATCCATCCTCTCCTCCCTCACTCCCTCTATCATTCACTCTCTCCTCCCTTACTCCCTCTATCATTCATTCCCTCTTCTCCATTATTCTCTCTATCATCCATCCTCTCATCCCTTACTCCCTCTATCATCCATCCTCTCATCCCTTACTCCCTCTATCATCCATCCTCTCCTCCCTCACTCCCTCTATCATTCACTCTCTCCTCCCTTACTCCCTCTATCATTCATTCCCTCTTCTCCATTATTCTCTCTATCATCCATCCTCTCATCCCTTACTCCCTCTATCATCCATCCTCTCCTCCCTCACTCCCTCTATCATCCATCCTCTCCTCCCTCACTCCCTCTATCATTCATTGCATCTTCTCTCTCTCTTCTTCTTTTCACCCTTTTTCTCCTTCTCACTGCAAATCTATCCTTCTCTTCCTCCACCCCTCGCCTGCAGGTCAGCCTGGTGTTAAACGGCTGGCCGGTCATCTCTGCCTTCGCTGGCGACCAGGACGTGACCCGGGAGGCTGCCACCAACGCCGGGCTGATTACCATGGAGAGGGGTGACAAGGCGTACCTCAAGCTGGAGAGGGGGAACTTGATGGGCGGGTGGAAGTACTCCACCTTCTCTGGCTTCCTGGTCTTTCCGCTGTGAGGCGGGGGAGGCGCAGTGGTGGGCGGGGCAGGGGTGTGGGGGTGGCGTCCCGAACTCAGCCCCTCAAAAACACTGTGTAGGGTGCCCCAAGTTTTGCTTCTTTGCAGTTGAGTGTGCTTTGACAATGGGGGGAGTGTGCGAGGTGCTGTGACATCCTGCTCACCTTAAGAAAATACACAAGGACAAGACTCCATAAGAATGTAAACCTGCGTTTGAGTGTGTGTAAATCTGTGTGTGTGTGTGTGTGTGTGTGTGTGTGTGTGTGTGTATGTGTGTTTTTGTGTGTGTGTGAGAGAGAGAGAGATAGTGAGAGAGAGAGAAAGAGAGAGAGAGAAATGAATGTGAACAACATTGTATTCTGTGTATATGCATGTTTGGGTACCGGTATGTATGTTTGTCCTCTGTATGTATGTATACAGAAAATTTTACTTTATTTGCCTCCCTTCTAGCTATAGCCTTTCTGTGTCAAGTTTGTGTAATGCCTTATTTATGCATGAAGCCTATACACGCAGCTTTGGATAATATGTGATTACTCCTCTTACAACACGTAGTAGCAATACAGCAAAACAACAATGCAATATGATAAACGGGTACAACAACACTCATTGTGTTATTTCACTAGTGCATCATTGATGCATAAAAAAGGTGATATCTGGAGCACACAAACATACAAATACTCTTTATTCTTTGAGGTGGCAAATTACTTTAACGTTTCGATGGTCACTCCATCTTCAGTCAGTCAGTGCATCATTGGTGCAGACCTGCAGTGTTAGCAGAAGTCTGTTGTGTTGTGTGCGTGCCTGAATGCTGGTGCCAGTTTACTAATCCTGGCCCTTACCTGGACGGGCAGACTTCCCAGACCTGGACTCAAAGTGACTGCATCTCTAAACTGAGTCCTTTGGGTCCACCGCGCTTCTGTGCTCAGTGCCCACTTTAGTTTCACAGCTTGGCAAGGGCCCTGTGTGTGTGGATTGGAAAGCCATCCCTAACCTGTTTATAGACGGACAGCGCGCCTGGTAGTTGGCACAGGAGTCGCGGGTGAGGCAGAGTACCCGTTTTTCTACACGTTTTACAACCAGAGCAACGGGCACGCACGCACACCACTTAACGGGCACAAAACCATGCCATGTTGTGTGCACCTGCCGCCATCAGCAGGACCTCCCAGACGAAAAAAAAAATTAAATTAAATAAAAACCCCACCTTGTCCACCCCCAAAAAAACCTCTCTGCATCCGTGCCAACAACGATTTGCTAGGCACACCGAGACCCGGTGTCCGGCAGCGGTCTGTCCCATAAATAGGGCCTGCATCCCTCCCAGCAAACCCCCACCCCTCTTCACACACAAACACACACACCACCACTACCCTTGTGGACTGGATGATCAAGGTAGTGCGTGAAAGTTGGGGAGGGGGGGGGGGGGGCTGCGGAGAAGCCGAGTCACGGACGACCGTCACGCGCCTGCTGGACGAGCTGCCCCTCGTAGTGGGCAGATCCGGCGGGCAGATGGAGCTCCTGGCCGAGGATGAGGCAGGACGGTGCCAGAAGCCTGGTGATTATGCCACACGCGCCGTCACAACCCGTTAGGGTCACTCGCACAACGCACAGATGGACAGGGGGCGGGGCAGCCCGACAACATGTAGGAAGTGCTTTTGTTTTTTCATCTGCGTATACTGGCTTCCAGAATTTAAACTGAAATGAAGACTCTGCTTAGAGAAATGTGGAAAACCGAAAATATCACGTACGAAATATATACCGTAGTATGACTTACCACCAATAACATTTTAAGAGCAAATTTGACATGGCTGTGGCTACTGGATAACTCGTTGGTAAAACTAAGCTGATAAAATTTTGACCCAGAGTTTGGGTCAACAGTCACTCCCACCCCTCCATGCTACTAAACTAAATACTTTAGTCACTGACTGACTGATGCTTTACTAAGTGTTCTTGTTACAGATTATTTGTCTGTTACAGCTTATTTGTTTATTTTAAATAATTCATTAATGAATACTATGTGTAATTGAGTATGTTATAAACATATGTTTATAAATATATAGGCGTAACCTAAACTAACCTAAACCTAATACTAGCCCCAAAGCACACAGCATAATAGTGATGTAGAAGGTAAGTCATTTTTAATGAAGTATTAAATCTACAGCTTAGTCCATGAGGGTTCAAATGGGACCAGTAAAGGCATACTGCACAATATTTCACATTGTTTTAATACCCTGTTTTTTATTATAAAATACTGTTTTTCACACTTTTGCTGTATCACAATAACATATCCATTCCTCAGATCTCACTATAGACCATGGACTATTGAATCATGGGAAAAGAGGGGGAAAACATGTATACGACAATATCAATGAAAATAAGATAAATAAACTAATAAAAATGATTTGCCATCTTGACAACAAAGCATGTGATGTGTCTTATCTCATACGGCTTGCAAGCAGATCCCTGACCACCCATTCCATTTATTTTCCACATTAGCATTATTGATATGTTAGCATTATTTAGTAGAAAGACACAGTGACATTGACACTGTACATTTCTTTTCCACATCAGTATTGTTGACATTTTAGCATTATTCATTATGAAGACACAGTGACAATGACACTGTACATTTGACCCAAGCGCCATACAACAGATCCAAGCACCACAATTTCAGATGAATCATTATTGCAAAGTTAAGCTAAACCAGTGGTTGATAATTATGATGATAATGCTGATGATTGAGAACCTGAGAACATGAGAACCGGTGAGAAACAAAAAAAGAGGACAGAAACGGTCATTTCCGCCGGTTTTCCATCCGATCATGGTCGGCTCAAGGCCTTACTTGAGATGTGTGTCCCATGGCTGGGATGTGCTGGCACCCTCAGGCTTAAAGGGGTCTGCCTGTGATGCCGGCAGGTTGACTCTAGAGGGGGCTGTTGGATTCCTGTGGCGTTGCTTTTTGGATGTAATGTTGACATGCATACGATTGTTGTCACCTATCTGCACAAACTGGAGGTTTGTCAAATTATGACTGACTAAAAGAGATACATGAAAAGAAAATAAGAGAAAGGTTTAGACATTTTGCAAACACTTTTGTCTATTATATAAACTCAAAATATAACTACCACTTAAAAACAATATATAAGATTCTTAAGGTTATCATTATTTTTGGCTGTTTCATGACTGGTTGATACATGTTTAAGTAAAGTTCAAGTGACAAATATATGTACCGGTATTAGCTTTATACTTACCATATCCTGACTTGGGAACAGGAGAAGAATGCTGGCGCTGAACAGAAGGCTAAATTAGGAAAGCAAAACCAAATATTACTTTTACCTTTATGGTATTTAGCAATTATCTAAAGTAACTAACATTAGAATAGCAACTGACAACAGTACATTTACAGTAAAAATTAATTATTTAAAAATATTGGAACCCATTGGAAGCTCTCTCATATACAGGGCCCTTCACACTCACTTGATAGTGTGGAAAAAAGGATGTGGGAGTCTCGTGTTGTTTGTGATTGGATGAGGATGAGGAGGTTTTATGACGCTGAGAAGCTGCTGTGATTGGCTGATGTGAATGCTTCTTGACAGAATCTAAGGATGCAACATGTTACTCGCTAGTAGTCATGTTCATTGACATAAATATTATTTTCATGTTCCAAGAATAAATCCCACCATGCTACAAACACAGTACACACAGACTAACACCACAAACATACAGGATACAGTGGTGTGATTTACTGTGGGAGCCCTAATTTAAATGATGGGCAAAGTCACTCGATGAGCAGTGTTTTGAGCATGAAGTACAGCAATTGCATGGCATGTGGGAGCATCAAGCTGAACCACTGATGTGATCTTGCTCATAATATTAAATTAGCAAATAGATTTAGCTTCATTCTCACCTTAACTTTAGTTAGACTTTAGACTTTTAAATCATGCCTATGGCTAATTACATGACAAGTAAATGAGTACAGTAGATTAACGTTTTAGTTTTTATTATCTGATATTTAGTGTCACTTTAATGTCAAATAATAATAATATATTACATTATTTGTTATTGTGACGTTTTTGCAAGAATGTAACCATTGCTTTACCTTCTGGCTTGTGTTTGAGCTGGGAAGTTTTGCAACTGCCAGTATCCTAAAAAGAACGGAATAAGATGTTTTCTGTTAGTGTTCTGAAGAAAGGCGAAACTCTAAGTGGAAAAACAACCAAAATTATGCAAATATCCAATTAAAGTCCAATTTCCAATCCAATTTCTGTGTACTGTCCTGTGTGTTTTATTTAGCATTACTATCAGCTGTGATGTAAACCTTTTAGCACAGACATTATGTATGTATGCAGTATGTATGAATTAATATGTATAATATTACCAAATATAAATACAAATATATAAAATATTGCAAATATACCTTTTGAGGTTCCGCCTCACTGCACACTTGTATACAAGCTATGAGGGGAGCGAAATATAAGCATTAGAATAAAACCACTAACAAGAAATAACATAGGAATATTCAATACGTTCTAAATATCATCATGTCATTTCTCCACACAAAAAAATAACTATTACTAGAGTTTGATCTATTTAGTTAAGGAACTATTGTCATTTTTAAAGTTAGTAGTAGTAGTAATATTTATTAGTACTAGAGAGTGAAAGTGTGTGTCTCCATGCCATAAGCCTAGATGCAATTAAACATGGGCAAGGGTAGGACAAGGGCTGAATGTGAGGTGGTACTGTACCATGAACAGGAGTAGGGGGCGGAGGAGCCAGCACTGTCTCAATATGGGAATTTCTCATAGATGCCTCACAGTCAGAGTCCTATGGAGAGGAACGCTTAAATCATAATATATACTACACTATGGACACATACGAATGACAGACAGAAAACACAGATGGAATGTGTGTGTGTGTGTGTGTGTGTGTGTGTGTGTGTGTGTGTGTGTGTGTGTGTGTGTGTGTGTGTGTGTGTGTGTGTGCGTGTGACCATCAATTCTATTTTTGCCTCTCATTGTAAAGATAAAGTGGCATAGGAAGTCAACATTTTCAGATGATTTTAAAAACTTGAATCTAATCATTCATAAAATATGTATTTAATTACAGGTATGAATAGATTGTTAAATGTATCTATAATGTCTTGGGTGACATTTTTTTCTATACCAGGTGGAACAAAGGCATACCAGTTTCGTTTGTACGTTGTACACCGCCTCGTTTATCCCCCGTTTGTGCAGGTCAAGCACATGATTTGTCACAGGGTGGCACTCTGAAGAAGACCAAACCACAGATGATAATGAGTGTCCTTATTACCATGTACTTACAGTTGTCATAACCCACATATCATTACTCACTATCAGTCAAATGTACTACGAAAATTAAAAAGTTCGCATGATAGCCAGCCTGTGCTGAGTACCTCAGAAACTCTATCAAACTCTATCATTACAAGTCAATAGAAGAGTGAATGTCATTCTGAAGGTCATGGTGCATTCAAGGTACATTTTGAATCACAACATGTGGTATTATAGCTTATATAGATAGCTGTCAAGTTACTGTGTAGCTTATATAATGAACAAAACAATGCTGTCAGACACCATCTAGAACAGTGGTTCTTAAACTGGGGTCAAAAATATTGGAGGGGTCGCGAAATTATTTTTAGTCAAAGGCTGCCATTGAAGACATTTTCCACTGCTTCCAATGCCCATCTCACAACATTTCGAAAACAAATTCCGCCGGTTAGAGAGAAGGAGGTCGTGAGACTTGGCCCATGTTTTTTGCGGGGGTAAGACAAAAAGTTTATCTAGACGACTGTTCTGAAGAACATAGTATGCATTTGGGTAGGAATTACAGTTTGGTCTATAGGGACTGCGGACCATGTACAGCTGTGTGCAGAGGCCAGTCTTTAATGGAGAATTCCGGCAATTTTTCACACAGATCTCTGTTCCTCGAGGTCACCGAGTACTGTCCGTACAAAATAAAAACGTAAACAATCGGTTCTACCTAGCTTGACTTGCTGCAGCGAACAACTACAGCAGCCAGGCAGCTCCAGTGCTACACTCTGGGGGCATGAACATGGGGGCACATGACATGCCCCAAGACTGCAGATCCTTAAACTCATGAGCGTCAAAGAAGGGAATTTTTTCTTTTTAATCCGAGCACCATTCTAACCGATTTTTCTTTCAACTGTAGTTATTGATTACCAGTTCTGTTTAAGGAAAAACAAAAACCTCAACAATGCGAGAATTCTTTTGTTCTACTCACCCTCAAAGGTTGGTCTCTGAGTCGGGTCTTTCTGCCAGCATTTTTTCATCAGCTCAGTGATCTCAGTCAGGCCCTCCACGTTGCCCACGTCCAGGGACTCCAAATCGGGACGGTCTCCGAGTGGGATCCGAAACCGCACCAGACTAGAGAGAGCATCTAAAAGGGAGAGGTTGGGGTTAAGGGGGTGGGGGCAGGGGTTAAAGGTGGAGAAATGGAATGGAACTGGAACTGAATAGAATTAATAGGAACAAAAGGAATGGAACTAAGGTAATGGAACCAAGTTAGGGAGAACGGAATGAAAACCAAAAAAAGGATAGATCTGTAGAAATGAGAAATAGGGAGGAACAGAGAAAGACAGTCTTATTGGTTATATAGTGATAACAAACTGTCTGTTTTGCATAGCAAATCACTAAACTGGTGGCAATGTGGAAATCTGTAGGCACCATTGTCAGTTGATGGCTATAGTGTCAGTAACATGGGTGTGTACTAGGCCTACTCCCATTTGATGTTCACACGTTTGAATTTAGAAAGTGCCTAAAATACTGCAAGTGGAAAGCATGTTTGGCCAGGTCACTGGACCTCAATCACCTTCCATGGCATTATGCAGGAATCTGTATGCAAGCAGGCATCGTTCAACAGTGCAAAATCTCCCTATGTATCCCTTCCTGAGAAGGATAATGAGTGATGATTGGGGAGAAGACAGATCAAGGATCAAACATATCTTCACTGTGCTTAAAGGCCATTTGTAGTACAGACAGACAGCAGTATCCACACATCCGCTGAACACAGAGGATGTGTATGCCATAAGGTTTTTTGAGGTAAGGTGGGTGAAAGAGAAAGAGATAGAGAGAGAGAGAGAGAGAGAGAGAGAGAGAGAGAGAGAGAGAAAGATGATCTTCGAAGATGACGACAAGGTGACTCACTTGCGTACGGTTCCTTCCCAGTGAAGATAGACCACAGGAGAACCCCGTAGCTGAAGAGGGGAATTACAGAGCACAGATTAAACTACAGACCTCGGTGAACCACACTTTATTTGGACATATGATTTACAGGCAGACTGTGGGAAAAGGGCTAATTAGCTAGGCTGTTCAAAGCACCAGTTAGTTACTCTATGTGTTTCTGGGTGTGGATTTTCCACATGAGTTCTAACATAAGCGTCACAATTATATTGAGGCAAACTGGAAATGTTTGCTGCCCAGAGGGGATGCATTTAGTTGCTGAGGAGCGAATTCTTTTCCTAGCTCCTTCTAGAATTCATCATCAATCTATAGTTTCAGGGTTCTTTGTACAGTCTATGGGAAAAATCCCTGAGGGTAATTGTCACCTCATAGTACGGAACTCTCGGTTCACGGACATTCTAATCACATATTTGTGACCGTACTCCTCTACAGGTTAAAACAGCAAATAGTTATGGGCGATCACATGGTGTAGCCTACATGTACAGTACCTGTAGACGTCCGAGGCACTGGTAGGCTTATAGGACAGGTTGAAAGCCTCAGGAGGCATGTAGCTGATTGTCCCTCCCGTCTCATCATCTGCTTCTCTGCTTCTCCTGGACACACTGCGGGCCAGTTTGGCCAAGCCGAAATCGGTGAGCTACAAAAAGAACAGTGGCGTCCAGTTGAGTATTTTAATACACGTTAGGAAAGGTGGCAGACAAGCAGACACATTTTAGCATGTTGTGTCTGACAAAGTTCCAAAACATTGATAGGTATTTCTGAACGGTGTGTGTGGTCTAAGGATCAATTTTATTGTTACAATGGCAAGGCATCATACTTTAGTGTCACGGCAACAATAAAGTTGATTCTAACAGACAGGCTACACCAGGCAACCAGCAGCCATTTTTTACATGAAATAGTAGGGCAAGCACAGGTTTTACTAGATACCTTTAGATGTATCAGAATAAACACCTTGTTTTTAAACCTTGTTTTTTTTTTTTTAAATGTAGTTTTTCATTAGTAATTAGTAACATCTGGGCCTGCCATATTCACTCCACGAACAGAGCGCTTCAATTGCGCTCCCGGTGTAGCCTCGCTGTTAGACCATGGCAACTAAAGTTGATCCTTAGACCAGGCACCTGTCGAGAGTCAGTCCAGGTGTACAGATCCCTTATAAGATAGACAAAATATTTCCGGAAATGTCAATAATATTACACAATTACACAAGTAGAACAGTTCAGCATCAAAAATGAAAAAAAAAAAAAAGAATATTAATCTTGCCCACCTTGCCCATTTTGAGAACAGTACTACATAAACCAATCAAGTCAGTGATTACTCAACATAGAATTGTATATGTGAATATATGTGACAGGCATTCAGCCCAGAGTACAAACAGTGGCATACACATCCAGGGATCAAGAAGCTTCTCTAATTGAAATGTTTTGCAATGCAGTGATCTTTGGAAGTCCAAGCAGTGCAGTAAAATAGAAAACCACAAGAATTTCACAATAAAACAGAATATCCCCTATAGCCTACTCAATATTGTGTCATTCTATTGTGTCAACAACTCACTGTTGTAGGAACTGGCTGCTAAATGGATAATTATCTGCAATAGGGAAGAAGCCATGACAACAGTGACGTTCCTGACATAAAGCTAGTTGATGATTAAACAATAAAATGTAAAGAGGAAATAACCGTCAAGGCTGACACAGAGCCCAGTCCCAACCACGAGGACCACATGAGCTATTACATTATCCACTCATCCTTTTTCCGGAAACAGGATGTTATGGTCCGCAATTGCAACTCATTGCACTTTCTGATAAATCAATTGCTTAGATAAATAAAGAACCTTGTAGTTCTCTGCATGTCAGTTTCGTTG
The DNA here is from genome assembly GCF_018492685.1 of Alosa sapidissima. Classification (NCBI taxonomy): domain Eukaryota; kingdom Metazoa; phylum Chordata; class Actinopteri; order Clupeiformes; family Clupeidae; genus Alosa; species Alosa sapidissima. The sequence continues at coordinate 20,238,923 of NC_055974.1, forward strand.
GTGTGCTCTGCTCAAATAAAACTCCAGCTCCAGACAATGAACCTGTTGCTTCATGTTGGAGAACTCTTTTTGCCAAGATTGTGGGCTCTACCTAAATGAGGGATTGACTCGTGACAGACATAGCACTTTCTTAGATGGCACTTTCTACAGTTTTCGCACAAGAAATTTCCCATCCAGGGTCTGGCTAAACCTATTTAGCCAAAGCAGACAACATGTTTGTAAGCCCTGGGATCGCACACACGATCGTTACTGAGGATAGAGCACCAAAACCACATATGTGTATATCCAACCAGCTGATGGCTAGCCCAGTACCCAGACTCCTTTTAATTCTTCATTTGTATGAAGTTCATCCGTACAGGTCTGTATTGGCTGCAATCCTACACATTCTTGCAGTATGCTGGCCACTGCAATGCCAGTCCTTTAAATCTACATCTCAAAGTTAAGTTAGGGACCACTTGTCATACTGTAGTATTGTAATTTAGGTCATGTGTTTGTGCAGTCAACAGAGTGGCATTGTTCGACCATCTTGTTTGTAGTATCTGGAAGCCGTTGTGGTTTGGGTATTTAGGGGAAATGGAACAATATTGCGTAATACACCAAACACAGTTGCGTCTCCGTACAAATCCCAAAATACCACCAAACAGCACTTCCTTGATTTTAAAATCACTACAACCTGGATATTTTGGCTCTCTTTAGGTCTTTCAACGGCCAAATTGACTTTACCAAGCCACTAAATCTCAACAATAAAGGCAGTGCACCACACCCCACCACAGTTAAAATGAGCTAAGGCCTATGCTGATTCCATTTCACCCTACAATTCACTCATTTAATAGATATTCACTATTAGTCTTGCATTGTCCATGTTTAATACTACACAGTTGAAACCACAAATAGTTTTTTTTAGGCCCAACTACTGGTCAGATGGCCGGTGGAGGGTGATGGTTCTATACCACTCTCATCACGACACATACTCATTTCCCAAAACTACAGTATATCCAGTAAACACGCTATACTGTATATAATCAGGGAAAGCCAACCACAAGACAGACTATCACAATTTATTGTCATTCTCATAGAGCTGTTTAGCAGACATCCCTAACAAATGTGAGATGAGCAGCCAGTGCTAGCTGTTTAAATATTGTGATCGTGGCAATGAGTACAGAACCACAAAACTGCCTCAAAACTGAAACCACCTGATATGAATGCTGCTACTGAATGTGACTGACAAAGAACTACTCTACAACCCCTACACCTTTCCAACACAATGAATTCTGACATCAGACACAATTGATAAGGAAATATACACCTAGTGGGAAAAGGCACTTCCCTAAATAATTTCTGTACCTATGCACAAACAAATTATTAGTATAGTAAATTGCCTTTTTGCTTTGAGCTTGACTGTATAAAAGCATCTTTCAAACGTTTTTGTGACCCACAACTGATTGAGCTGGCTGTGAGCAAAGCATGCACGCACACACATGCACACACACACACGCACATGAATGCACACACACACATGCATGCAGACACACAGACACACACACACACACACACACACACACACACACACACACACACACGTACAAGTATAGTACTACATAATATATACTACATACTACATACTACATATATACTACATAATATAATATTACAATACTAGTTTACATATGATACTACACTCCACTGAATGTGAATAGTGTGCATGTGTGCGTTCATTTCTGACCCTGGCGTTGAGGTAGCTGTCCAGCAGCACGTTGCTGGGCTTCAGGTCCAGGTGCAGCAGCGGCGGACTCATGCAGTGCAGGAAGTTCATGCCCAGGGCCACCTGGTGGGCCAGCCGGAAAGCCAAAGGCCAGGGCGGGGGGCCGCCAAGGGCCTCATGAAGTCCGGCCAGGGAGCCCCGCTCCATGAACTCCATGACCAAGCCCAGCTGGGAGGACAGGGAGGGGCCTCCTACAGGGGGGCAGCCCTGGTACACCCCAAGGATCCGCAGCACGAAGGGATTGCTGCCCTGACGCATCATCTCGGCTTCCTTCCGGAGGGCAGCTCCAGACCTGGAGTGGAGCAGGAGGAGGGGGATTGGATTTATCTTTACAGGTGTGTATGAATGGCTATAGGAATGCATCCAAAACAAGTGTGTGCATTGTTCATAGAAGATTAAGTTCTCTCTCTCTCTCTCTCTCTCTCTCCCTGTGTGTGTTTCAGCATAAAACTAAGCAAAACTGGGCCTATATAACATTTAGAAGTTAAAGTGCTAAAGTGAGTTTTCTGTGGTTCAAAGAAACGAAATGATTTGACACAGAACGAAAACTGAGAAAAGATGCAACATGACAGATGTAACATGGTCTTTACTCCGCTGACATGTTCGTGGCACTCCAACACTAACCTACTGTACTTACCCATCACTGTGGTGGAGCACCTTCACGGCCACGTCCATCCCCCAGCGAACATGTTTGGCCCGATGGATCTGTCCAAAGCCTCCGCTGCCAATCACCTCCCACGACACGAGACTATCGTCTCTAATCAGAACAGGCTCTTGGCAAGTCGACAATTCCATTTTGTTTTACTGTTGATAAAAATAAGTTAATATTTTTTGTCAGTGACCCGAAAAGAAGGAAGCTTTGGCAGTATGAAGGCAGATGCCAACAAAACTGACAAGGACACCAGCAATAATTTGACCTACCTTACTTATTTGCATGTTCTGCAGGTAAACGTTGTTCTTTTTTAGCCATCTGTCATGCTTTCATATGAGAATAAAATGTAGTCGTCTGAAGGGTCACGAGGCTCAACGCTGACTGTATCAGAAAACATCGCTTTCACTTCCGCTCGTTGGCGCCTTGTAGCCCAACGACGCTCTGTCCCGGGGGTGGGGGGTAGTTACCTATGAAGAGGAGGTAACCTCTTGAGTTCCAAGTCCACCAGTAGGCTACTGTTTTTCCTCACCAAATCAACCTCATTTTTGACAAAGTCTAGTTAGTAGTAGTAGCTGGTGTGTGTGTGTGTGTGTGTGGGGGGTCATTCAACAATGACCTAAACATTGTTGAATGGCCGCTCAACAGGTTTTTCTACGCAAAACAACACGTTATGACACAGTTCGTATGATCTAGAAGCCTATTTTTTGTTTTACTTTACAATCTGTTTTAAAGCGTTTACTTTAATTGTCCATGTTGATGTTGGTGCTTTTGGTGCAATGGAAATGTCAGTCACACAAATACTGACGTCATTGGAATTCCCCCCTGTCAAATAGGAAGTTTTTAATCCTGTGATGTGCTAAGCCAACGACAGCGAGCAGAAGGAGGGTCAAGATTACCACAAATCTCCGACAACTTCACACTTGGAAAAACAATAACACACTATAGGCGAATCTATTATTTCCTGGACATTTCATTTCTGTTCTAGTATAGCCAGTGTAGGATTCACGTGTTTATCTAATCTGTGATAGAGGTAAGGAGTGTGTTCAGCACTATAAACTATATCGGAACTTCTCGTTATGCTATTCTGATGTAGCCTACTGTGGGTTATTTTCTGTCACTCATGTCACGTAGGCTTTCTTTACAGTGTTCCAATGTGAATGTTACGATAAATCGATTATGGCGTTCTAAAAGAGAGATCATGATACATTGTTGCGTCAACGTAACATGTTATTCTTGTTGAGTTCGAATGTTCTAATTTGTCTGTGCGTTAATAGTAGAGTCATTACGATCACAGCAGGGGAAGTTTCAGTTTTATCAACAAATACCCACGTTATAGCATAACAAGGATGACGTCCACAAAATTATAGTGTCCTCTACTATACTAGTTGGTATCTTAAGGTGAGTCGAGTCGTGGTGTACAATTGAAACGCTAACAACTACAAGAACAGTGGTGGTGTCGAACTTTATACCGAGTTACTGAATCAGAATCGCGGAAGACCAAGTGACACCGATTTGGAAACGAAACTTATCGCTGAAATCAGCGAACCGAACGAACAGACAGGAGTTATGAAGGCCTAGCTCAGACAGGCCTCACAACAACACGTTGTAAGTAATTAATAACGCGTTAAATACAGAAAAGGCATCGGTAGGCCCAATGTTATGTAGCCACACGTATGTGTTGTTTTCAGCCAGCTATGCCTATTAATTCAGCATTTCTCGCAGTCACCTTGTGAATTTGAACATTTATTAAGTCACGCGTGGATAATAAATGCAGACGGGCGCGTTCTCTCCATTTCTTCCTCTTAGTAGCGGGTCCTCGGCTCGTCGTGTGCCAGCCATGGCTTTCGCCTCTGAAGAGAGTAGCGAAGGCATGCAGTTGAGTGAGAACGAGCCAATGGTGGAGGATGAGTTTACATGTTCCGCGGCGTTGAGGGGGGCCGTACTGGCTCTCCAGCCCACGGCGAAGCGCGTTTTCGGGGTGGAGTTGGACATAGCCCTGGATGAAGAGGCGGAGGTCCATCAGACCGGACTCATGTGGCTACTGCTGAAGGGGAAGTCTGGAGACGTACTTGCGGCTAAGGTGAGATCTGCTTCTCGCATTGCAGAGTTATAAGCTGAATGCTAGGCCATGTATTGGGACACACATTCAAATTGCTTGCCATGTCAGGTAGTCTGGGTGAACCCAGGCGAATCTGTTACCAAATTGGTTCGTTTGGGTTCACCTAGGCTTTGTCTAGGTAAAATCTGATTGTTCAAAGAAGGGAAAATATTTGGTGAGCATAAAATTTGAAACTAATTTGAAAAATGTGCGATATTTTGTCATCACCTTTTACACTGTAACACCTTGACAGGTCATTACTGATACTATGAAAGACCCATCATCATCTTGAATTTCCCCTTGGGGATCAATAAAGTATCTATAATAATAAAGAATAAAGTAAAGTATTTGGGGCGCTTCAGACTTGTAACCGGAGGGTTGCCGGTTCGAACCCCGACCAGTAGGCATGGCTGAAGTGCCCTTGAGCAAGGCACCTAACCCCTCACTGCACCGGGATTAGTGTGTGCTTCACCTCACTGTGTGCTGAGTGTGTTTCACTAATTCACGGATTGGGATAAATGCAGAGACCAAATTTCCCTCACGGGATCAAAAGAGTATATACTTATACTCTATCTATCTATCTATCTATCTATCTATCTATCTATCTATTTATATATCTATATATCAATCAATCAATCAGTGTTTGTGCTGAACTCCATGCTACCTGCCTGACTATCTCATCTGTCGGCATGTCCACCATCTCTTTGTGTTGTCCCCTCCCTGTATCCACGGTCTTAACGGTCTTGTCCAACTTCCATGTCCACTGCCTCTGTGTCGTGGTCACGCAGCTCTTTGTGAAGGGTGCAGTGAACCAGGAGGAGCAGCAGGAGGTTCCCTACCCAGAGGTCCTGCACTCCGTGTTCTGTGGTGCCCGTGGGCTGTTCATGGACTGCCTGATCAGAAACACCTCAGCCCACATCGTGGTAAGGAGGGGTTGAATGAGCATGGGAGTGGCTGTTGGGCAGGGGCGCTGCTAGATAATTCGGGCCCTGTGACAGACAATAATTCTGGGACCCCTGATAATACTGTATATAGTATTATTTGGGGGGGGGGGGGGGTTCTTTGGGGACCCCCTGTCAGTGCTGGGCCCTTAGAATCTTCCTAACTTTCACCCCCCTAGTGGTGCCCTTGTTGCTGGGGCAAGGACCAGAGAGCAATACTATGAAGCAAGGCTACAGAGTTACTCAGGTAACTTCAGGAGTAACCACTGATCTCCAAACAATGTGTAACTTTAAAGACATTAGCTGCTTAGTGCAGTGTTCTTTTGGACACCAGCGGTTTCTCCCAAAGTTACCCGGGTTAGCCAGTCACCTCACTTCGTAATACAGACCCCAGGCTATCAGCTGATAGATGTTGACGTTTACAGACAGGTCTGTTTCACGGCCTGATGCCAGTCACAGAGGGATTGTGGCACTGTAATAGCACAACATAAAAATGTTATCAGGAATGGTGTGATGGTAGAGCATGAGATAAGCATGATAACAAGTCCAGTTAACTATTCTTTTCTGGCAGAAAATCATCAATCCAGTGTCATATACTGTATAAAAGATGTTTTGTTATTTTCTATGTCAATAGTAGCTATTTAACATAACAAGTTAGCTTAGGCAGTTAGTTACTGTGAATTGAACGTTTTTACACACTACATGTTTTTCTGTGTTTAATTTCTATTCCTTGTGATCCTCCTGCTTTAGGTGGGCTCCCCAGGGTGCGTCCTCATCTCAGGCCTGGCAGAGCCCGTGGTCCGGGCCTACTCTCTCATCGTGGACCTGGTGGAGAGGTATGAGAGCAGCCAGGGTCGGCGCATGGACGCTGGGGCTCGAGGAGCAGTCGAGTCCCTTGATTCCCGTCGGGCCTTCAAGACGCTGGTGGAGAGGTGGGATGACCGGCACACGCTGGACCTGCTGGTGCTGCCTGTGTCCGTGAAGGAGGTCCTCCTCGAACTGGTGAGGGACAGCCCTTGGAACACGGCCTCCGCCACTCTTGAGACCGTGGTGGCACGGACAGACACGGACGAGCACGAGGCGGGCCGAGGCGCCACAGCCATGGTGGACAGGGCTTCTCACAGCATCCCAGATGAACAGCCGGACTCGAGTCGGCACAGTTCAGGAAGCAGTGTCCTTCCCACCAGGTCAGACTCGACAGGGGATGTTGAAGGGCAGCATTCCTACCAGCGCCAGGGCACGGTTGTGCCATCAGTCACTCCAGGAAGGGAGCTTTCGGATCCCTTCTTCCGGAGTTTTGCAGTCGTGGACGGGGCCCCCCGGGGTCAGGTTGAGGGTGCGGACGAGAGGGGAGGAGGACCTCGGGGGCAGCAGGGGTGGAGAGGGGGTGCTCCACAGGAAGTCGTGGATGAAGCGTTCAGAACGGACATGGAGGCTGTGGCCGTCGGCAGCCAGGACGACCTCGGCCTCCGGCTGAAATTCTTCACCGCCATGGGCTTCAAGGAGGACGTTGTGAAGAGGGTGCTTGCTCGGACTGGACCCGTAGACCCCTGTGACATCCTGGAGCAGGTCCAGCAAGAGCAGGACCGGGATGACGGAGGAGGAGGAGAGGAGGAGGAGAAAGAGAAAGATGGCATCAGTAGAAGGTCCGGCGACGGAGCCGAAGGGGAAGCTGCCTTCAGCAGCAGCAGCAGGACAGTGGAGAGAGGAGCGGCGAATCACAGCAGCCAGGGGAGCTTCGGCGACAGGAGCCTGGGGGAAGGGCTTCGGAGCGAGGGAGGGGGGGAGGAGGAGGAGGAGGACGACGACTTTGTCCTGGGCGTGGTGAAGCGGGCGGCAGCCAGCTGCGGGTACACGGAGGAGCGGGTGCTCGAGGTGTGCAGCAACCTGCCCGAGCTCAGCTTCCACCAGCTGCTCCTGGAGCTGCAGAGGCAGGGCGAGCGGGACGGCAAGCCGGCGAGGACAAACCCCACGGAAGCCACCGCTGCCACTCACAGAGCACAGCAACGAGCTAAGGAGTCTCCCACCGACTTGGCCAGAAAGGAGGTGGGAGAGATGAGGAGGAGGAAGGAGGAGGAAGAGAGGGATGCTGGGAGAGCGATGAAGAATAAAGCATCGCTTGATAAGAGAGACAAGGAGAAGGGTGGGGACAATCAGGGGGAACCGTTAGGGAGAGAACCTAGCGCCAAAGCCGTAACCACGCTGGGTGAGAACGTTCTGGTGGAGCACAGAGCTATCGAGAGGTTCTTGATTGATCAAGCTTATCAGGACTCGCCCCAGGAGGCCCCTGTGAAAAGAGAGAGCCCTGCTTTGACGGATCGACATGACATTGCACACACAAGACCTCCCGTGACTGGAGCTGCAAGCAGTAGCACCAGAACAAACAACTGGAACACCTTCAACCCCCAGAACCACCAGAACCATCATCGAGGCCTGGTTCATACGGACTCGATGGGGAGAGGAGGTTCTTCGTCCATCAGAGGACCACCGCGACCCAGCTACCCTCATGACATGCTCGTTGAACCTCAAAAGAACCCACACTCGGCCACCCTGCCGGCTCATTTTGGCAGACCACCCCAGAGACAGGGGCTCCCACCCATGGGTGCAAGGGCCGTGGTCACAGGACAGCAGCGCTTCCTGGAGGGCTTGCAGATGCCCTTTGAACTCAAACTGGCTGGTGGAAACGGAGATCCTGGTTTGCGACAAGTGATTATTGATGGGAGCAATGTTGCTATGAGGTAAGCACTAAACATCTGGGCTGTTGTCAGGACTAAATCTCTTTCTCTCTCTTTTCAAAATTTCATAAAGATGTGAAAATGAAATATAGACCAAATCTCTATTTACATAAATTAAAGGTGCTATAAACGATGTAATGTGGTTTCTAAGCTAAAACATTTTTTGTCACATACAGCTAACTTCACCTTACCATCCGCTAGCTGCCTGTGCCCTGAATACACTGTAAAAAAAACACGGTCTCTGTGGACAGCCTGGGTTCCAAAAACGGCCACAAAACAACAAAACAACCACAGAGTTTCAATTGCACAGGAGGGAGGGGGAGGGAGTAACATGCTAGCTCACTGTTTTGTTTGAACGTCAACAGAAGTGACGTTACCCTGCATCTCGTATAGCACCTTTAAACACTGTACACGAAAAATGGCCTGACTCACATCCCATGCAAGAAAGCAGTAGATATACAGTATGTAATAGCCTTCTAATTACATGTGCTTGACTTCAACACAACAACAGAGGAAAAATTATGATGCATCTCATAAATCATGAGCAGAAAAGATGGGTGCAACAAGTTCAATTTTTGCGGTCACACAGTGGCTGTTGCTTAGCGGAAGTGTCAGTCACAACTGCGTTCAACCAATGCACCCCGAATTTCCAGTTTGACAACGTTGTATCATTGCCTAGAAATCTAGACGCACCCTAGCTGCCCGAGCTAGTCTAGCAACTCTCCGTTGGCTTGCAAGCTGGAAAAATTAAGCTTCGATAAGGGCAATCACATCGTATATAGAGTCGGTAGGCGGGCTTAACATAATGATTGATGGCAGAGTTGTTGCTGTTGGCGAACAGCGTAACATAAGTTTGCAAAAGTTTGAACTAGCCAACTAGCTCTGCTGGTGGGAAAACGCATGGGACTCAGAGTTGTAGCGCTATCCTATTGCGCGCAGAGACAACCGATTATCCCACCCCTCGGACTGAGCACTGCGAACGGTGAGTCGCCAGACCCTACATGTTGATGTGGGTCTGGCTCGTCAGGCTATTTGTATCACCCAATAACAAGTGTTTTGAGCTGACTGTTGTGTATCCCCAGAGCCATACAGGCTCTGTGTATCCCTTCTGATACATCACAATAATGGGATCATGTATGCCCATGGAAATTCACACAGATACACACTCAGTACAACACAGGGAGTGTAGGCCAGTTGTATCAAACATGTGACTGTAGAATTACATACCACTGTGATGTCTCATTAGGTGTACAGTACCTAGCCCTGGAACACAATGGACTTCTTTCAATTTGAGATAACAATTCCAAACTCATTGTGATGCTACTACACTGACTTGTAATAAAAGAGAATGAAGTCTCTGACATTGCCAATGCATGCCCCCACTTAACATTTGCAACCGATGCCCCATGTAACATTGTTGATTGTGTAGGATCATTTTTAATCTGTTTTTGACTAACTGGGTACGGTGTACCGGGTATCATGTTTTTTTTTTTAATGTTGCCATGGTTGACATGTCCACAGCCATGGACTGGGCCAGTTCTTCTCCTGTCGTGGCATCGCCCTGGCCGTGCAGCACTTTTGGGACAGAGGTCACCGCCAGATCTCAGCACTGGTGCCCCAATGGAGACAGAAGAGAGACCCCAAGGTCAAAGGTATTGCTTCCTGCTGGTGGAATTGTTCTTCATGTCTCTCATGAAGTATCTGTTAAACTATTGTTATTATTTTGTTTCTTTGCTAATACTTTTGCTAACAAGAATGATGTTGTGGTTTGAATGTGAATAGTGTAAAATATGGAAAGAACACAAACTATAACTTTACAGTAAAATAGCTTTCAGTAACATTTGAATACAAAATATACAGTATTATGAGGATGACAGGGTGCACTTGGCATTATGGAAAGTCAGATCTCATTTTGTCTTTTTTTCTCTCTCTTTCTGTTATTTTCAAACGCCCCCCCCCCCCCCCCCTCCTCCATACACACAAACACACCCCTTCTCTCTCTCTCTCTCCCTCCCTCTCCAGAACAGCACTATCTGACTGAGCTACTGGACCTTGGACTGTTATCGTTCACGCCATCCAGGGAGGTCATGGGGAAAAGAATCAACTCTTATGACGACAGGTGTGTCTCTATGCAATAATGTTTGGTTTGAAGAACGCACCTCCTCAATTCTAAACATGGTGCACTTGAGCAGAGTTCATGACCACAAAGTCGAGCTCGGTAGAAGGTTATGGAAGAACATGCATACGTCTGCGTACTGTATTTTTACTCTTTTCTATTTCTGGAACCTCCAATTCCATTCTAACTAAATTAGATTCTAACTGCATATAGTGAATATATGATGTTCGTTCCAGAGTGTATCCTTAAAACAGTCAAAGCACTGGTTAGTGTTGACTTGACATGCAGCAGCTAGCCAGCAAGACAAGCAAAGCAGATGCCCTTAATTTTTACTTCCTTTCCTGGCAGAGATGTGAGGTCTTGCTGACTTGTTTACGCTGACAGTCTGCAAACATCCGAGTCACTCAGCAGGTGTAGGCTCACAGTTGTTCTCACGTGGCCACAGCCAAGGTCATGGATTATGTGTGATACACACATCAATTCAATTCAATGCAATCGTCTGTATCTGAGCTTGGCTCAGTTTTGCTTAAAATGCACATGCTACCAGATGTGACCGGTAACCTAGGTCATCTAATGGAATGCATGACAACAAGCAAAGCTTTGAAAAGGAAATCGTTTCATTTACCCTTTCAACTCAGCATTCAATGATGTGGCAGTTGTGAGTGTTGTACACACGAGAATCGTCTATGTCATTTCCTCACAGTTCATCACCTGCTTTAGTGTTATGTAGGATGGAGGAAAGCTCTCAGTATGAGGTGGCGTGTCTGTGGTATCATGAGTTAAATATACATGCCCATATCTATTGTGAGGACTTATGTGTGATGTGTGAAAGCTATTGGTTGTTACTTTGTGAAGACAAGTTACTGGTACAAGATTCTGTCACTGAAGGAAATGGCACGGCAGGACGAAGACATATCCTCTGCCACTTTTTGCATTTTCTTGAAAATGCACTCTAATTTCTTTTTTCTTTTTTTTTCACTTTAATAAAAGGTTCATGCTTCAGCTCGCCCAGAAGACGAATGGAGTGATCGTGACAAACGACAACATGAGAGACCTGTTTGATGAGTCCCATGCCTGGAAGGACATCATCAGAAAGAGGTAGACTATACAACAGTTAGTAGGGCCGCTTGGAAAAGTTATTTCTTCTACCTTTAAATAGAATTAGGCAGTTACATATGGTATGCAGGACAAAAGGCTGTCGGCATCAGACAACATGTTATGAACACTTGGTGAATTACAAGGTAAAAGGTTGTTGGTTAGGTTGTTTGTCTGTTTGTCTTGGTATGCAGCCTCCTCCAGTACACGTTTGTTGGGGATCACTTTATGGTTCCAGACGACCCTCTGGGTAGAGACGGGCCTCACCTCAATGATTTCCTCCGCTCACAGCAGAGGTAGTGTACAAATGCACGCATGCACTCCTGTGCACAGACGCACACACGCACCCACACACACGCGCCCACACACACACACACACACACACACACACACACACACACACACACACACACACACACACATAAACACAAAGCATATACACAAACAAATGCACACACACACTCCTGCTGTCCTGTGTGGCCTAACTTTTTAAAGCATTATGTGGTTAAGACTTGAAGCTTATTTTTTAAATGGTGTTTATTTCTTCTTCTCTCTGCCTTCTTTCAACTATCTCTCTCTCCTTCCTCTCTCTCTCTATCTTTCTTTTTATCCTTTCCCCTCATTTTCAGGTCCTCCGTCACCAGCAGTCACACATTCCCAGGCATGGCCTCCTCGGTCCCCAACCCCCTGCTCCAGCAGCAGCGCTCTCAAACCGAGGTGCCGCACTTCCACGACCGGACACCAGGGGGTGGCAGAGTCGCACCGGAGTTCCAGCCCGACCACCCAGACCTCCAGCCCCAGGGCCCAGTAGCCGGCCAGCCACCCCACCCCTGGGAGCAGGCGCACCGGAGGGGGGGAAGAAGAGGAGGAGGTGGAGGGTTAGGGCGTGCGGGGCCTGAGACCCAGCCGCACAGGAGCGCCAAGGAGACTTCCAGGCTGAGGGAGAGCTTGAGCCAGGTGTTCCCGGGTCAGGAGAGCGCGGTGACGCTGGCCCTGCAGAAACACCCGATACTCACAGACGTCAACCTGCTGTCCCACTACATCCTGGAACACCAGGCAGCAGGGGAGTAGAGGAAAGAGAGAAACATGGAATGTGTGTGTGAGCGAGTGAATGGGAGGGAGATTGTGTGTGTGTAACGATTAATATATTTTAGCAGCCTTAATTTCAAACAGTCTCTACTACATCTGACATATACCAGCATAAGTGAAAGGAGCACTTGCCAATAACCTGTGAGACTTTGCGTGAAGCTTGAACGACTGTAACACCTATTACTAACTAGGGTTACAAACTAGGGTTTAGTGCCATTACTGTGATGCTGCAGGACCAAAGATGCGTAAATGGTGGGCTAGGCCTACTCTTGATATACTTTTTTCTTTTTTTTTTTGCCTTACACTTTTTACTAAATCTTAATACATTTCAGAGTGTAATATTTGTAAATGTCTATTTTTGTGGATAAATTATACCTATAGTGTATTTTATTACTATTGAAGTACTATTTGTATTATTTGCACATTATAATGTGTTTTTTTGTAAATAAGTGTTTTTGTATCATCTCCACCTTGCTTTAAGAGCTTGATGTTTAGTTCTAGAGGTCAGGGGTAATTTTAAAGTCTGGTGAGCCTCATCAGTTATTATTTTTTTATTTTTCATATTATCAACTATTGTCTTACATGACACAGTTTTAGTAGTAATCTGGTTTTAATAGTAATCTGGCATGGGAATATAATCTGTCACACAAACAAAAATGGGAATTATTATTAACCATATCTGAATTTGGTTGTTCTGACTTAATTTCTAGTATACCATTAATCACTGTTATTTATGGTAAATATCATGTCTTAATGATGTCACCTCATATAATAAAATTGAGTATAGTCATTCATCACTTTTGTCGTTGTGATAAATAACCATGATGTTTTTGACATTAATGTGGTGCTTTTGACATTATTTCAAAACATTTGTCATTTCCCATTCTGTTACAATTTTCTCATTTCTAAATGTTTTATGAACATGTATGTTTTTTTTATGAACATATCTACATAAATCACCTTGTACAGTAGTACTTGAGCCAGACCCCCTAATTTTGGTCAATCAGTACTATTCAAGGATAAAGTCTTGTGTCTAGTCTAGTGATTTTGACATGGTATACCACCCTAGAAATAGAAAATAGCACTGTATTTGGGGTAGCTTGTTTTGTTTTATCATGCTTACTACCTCTAATTTAATTTTATGCATGATATACAGGTGAATACTAGGCTTCAAATCATAACTAATAGATATCCCCCCACAAAACGTCCACAGGTGATTATTTACATGAAGTCAATATTTTACATACAAGTATACATTTCAATTTGCATACAAGTTGCATTTCAAGTATAGAAAACCTTAACCTCAAAATTCTTTGTTTTTCATTTTTAACATGTTAGAGTGAAATGTTTAAGATAGATAATCACCAAAAAAGCTAAGTTGCTGAAGATGAGAGAGAAGACAAAGGCTGAGACCCCACACACCGGCTGGCAGAGGAGCAAGGACAGCCGCATATCAGTCATGCTGCAGAACAGCCGGATATCAGTCATGCTGCAGAACAGCCGGATATCAGTCATGCTGCAGAACAGCCGCATATCAGTCATGCTGCAGAAGCTAGATGTAGATTCTGTTCAACAAACCAAGATGGGGAAAAAAAACAACCCACTTGCCCTGACTGAAATCTGGGCACTGACTGAAATCACACCGTCTGCTATCTTGCCACACCAGTTTCTGTGTGTGTGTGAGCATTGATAAGACCAGAACAAGCTATTAGGAAGACAAATTTACATCTGACAAAAATCTAAAGAATTGTGGACAACATGGAATTCGATTAAGAGAAAGTATTGCAGACTAGATGATAATGTAGCCACAATGCAAAGTGGAGATGCCTCATTACATAAAATGTGGTGTCCCATTTGGTGGCTATTCAGTCCGTGAATATGATAAGAAACATGATACAAGGTGTAGACTTAACACTAATGCTGTCAGGTGTATTGGCTTTGTACTTTTACATACATTTAGTTATCAAAATTGAAGCTAAGCAGATGGAAAACATAGAATAGAAATGATGAAGAGCATAGCGATGTAATATCATCAACAAAGTTGACATTTGATAAAAGGACATAATATATGTCTATGTAAGTCATAACAAAAGCAGAATAAATAAGAAAAGCCTTTTTTTAAATAGATAAAAGATTAAAAATCCCTTTGCATCGCTGGTCACTTAATTACTACAGTACATGTTGCTTTCTTATTTCATTGAGTTAATTGTGCCCGCACACGTACAGTGCACATGTGTGTTTGTGTGGGAAAATACTTCCAAGTGACTAATTTTCACTGTTGATGTACTGATGTAATGAAGAATATGTACCATTTTTGTTGTGAGATCTTATTTGTTGTTACCGAGATGGGACAGCATTTACAGTATAATGTAGGGAACATGCAAACCTACAGAATGATATTGGAGCAAATTGTTTTGACAGGACCATGTTCTGAAGTCAGCCTGACCCTGGATCATGTGTCTGTGTCTCTGTCTCTGCGTGGGTCTGACACTTGTAAGTCTCCCTGCAGACCAGCACACACAGCAGAGGTTCCGTCACCACTCGTAAACTCATGATAGCCACGGCCCCATTCAGCCATGAAGACTCAGAGTCCAGGCCAGGAAAGTCCATGCTGTAAATGACCAAACATGGGATATACAGAACAATAAGAGTGGACAGAGCAGTCCGGAGAACTTTGAAACCCGACCGCTTGTGGCTGAGCAGACCCACAGACGACCTTGGAAGTCTGAAGGTCAACACACTCGTTATGATGGCCAGTATCACTGGTACCACGCAGAAGATTAAGTTGATGATATAACCAGTGGTGAAGCCATTAATGCCACTTACAAAGATCCACACAGACAGAGACAGTGCTGTTGGGAAGACGACACCAAAGAAGTGAGAGGATGGTTTAGGGTAAGTCAGAAACAGAACTCCCTCGAAGGCCACCAGCTGGTGGAAGTGCAAACCGCAGATCCTCGCCCCAGCAAAACTGAAGCAGAGCATCCAGCAGGGTGAACGGTCATGACTCGGAATTCCCTGCAGGAAACATGTGTTCAGGAAAGGGCTCAACAGCAGCTCCAGGATATCACTAGCGATAAGTGAGTAGATGAAGGCTGAGACATGACCGCCTGCTTTCTGATGGCGTCTCAGAGAGTAGAGGGCCCAGATGACAGTGGGCAGCCCCACACACAGACCAGCAGAGAGGAACAAGGACAGCCAGATCTCGTCAGCCATGGTGCTGGAGCTGGATGTACAGTACAGGCGCCACAGGTGAGATTTGAGGATTCTGTTTAATAAACCAGAATTGGATTCTGGTTGGATTCAAACCAGTAATTGGAGAATAAAGCATTGTAACAATTATTGCAGGTTCCAAAAATGCTCTCATACTGTAGTTCAACTTTACTAGTCACAATTGTGTGTGGCTGTATGTGTGTGTGTGTGTGTGTGTGTGTGTGTGAGTGAGAGAGAGAAAGTGATCTGATACTGATACTAAACATTTTTGCAACCTCTTCTTCTAAAAATACATGTTACAAAAATCAGGTCACCTGCCCACACGGATGAGACTGGAGACCACTGTACCATGTAGCAACCACATGCAAAGCAAAGCAATTAAAAAAACATCTCACACTATCAGCAAAGACAAGCTGCATCTGTTATACAGCACATATATTGCAAACACATATAGTATAAGTCGATATACTCTTTTGATCCCGTGAGGGAAATTTGGTCTCTGCATTTATCCCAATCCGTGAATTAGTGAAACACACACAGCACACAGTGTACACACAGGGAGGTGAAGCACACACTAATCCCGGCGCAGTGGACCCATCAACAGCGGCGCTTGGGGAGCAGTGAGGGGTTAGGTGCCTTGCTCAAGGGCACTTCAGCCATGCCTACTGGTCGGGGTTCGAACCGGCAACCCTCCGGTTACAGGTCCAAAGTGCTAACCAGTAGGCCACGGCTGCCCCCATATTGCACACACAATCAGTAAACATTTGCGTAAGTAAGTAACACATGTCAGTAATTTCACCGGACTGAATGTAATGTACTGTATTTTATGATGCCATAATAAACCATTTTATTATAACAAACGTGCCAAGAAAGATGATGATATGAAATTATATGGTATTTACGTGTTTCATGGAGAGAAAAAAACGTGGGCACATTTTACAAAACCGAGGGAACACTTTAGAAATTTGTTATCTCAGATTTGTTAACTGATTTAACAGTTTAGAAACCTGTGGGCACAGTTTAGAAATCCGAGGGAACAGTTTACAAACGACTTTTATTTTTTCCACACCTGACCCTACCAGGGCTCCGTACCATACAGATATTTTTCTCATCATGAAACACGTAAATACCATATCATTTCATATCATCATCTTTCTTATTGCTACAGTAATTTCCAAAGTTTTGAGATGAGCTGATGTTAAGTTAGTTTGCCTTACCTGTATTGCCTAGCGCAGCAGGACTGTGATAGTGTTGCTGTTCATGTCATTTTGTAGGAGACAGCCACTCCTTCTCTGGTCCACTGGCTGCCTCAGTTCAACTAATCAAAAGCATGTTGCCTACATGCCTGTAAGTATTGCTGGACACCAAAATCACATATTGCATACTATGCTGCAGCAACAGTGTCTGTGTGCAGGGTTGGGTCAGATTACTTTGAAATGTAATCCAGTACTGACTACAAATTACATGGTAATTTTTGTAATCAGTAACGTAATCAGTTGGATTACCAAAAACATGTAACGTAATCTGATTATTTTAGGATTACTTTTAGATTACTTCAATAAATATGCCCATTAAGTAAAAGACACCACCACAGAATTGATGAAAGAATTCTCATTTTATTTTTCTCTACTCTTCTCCAAACATGCACAACTCAGCTTAACCTTTATAAGGGCACACCTGGACAAAGAATTTAGCTTTCGCTGGATTTTTTGACCCAGGGACATGGCCTGAGATTGGCATAAAAAAGGGAAGCATTTAAACCCTAATGACACCATGTATATTTCAATTGTGGGGGTGAGAAAATGATTATTTTGGGATGTTTTTCAACCAGGGGGACCTGGTGACTTTCTCAAAGTAAATAGTAACACTAAAACAAGAGGCTACATTAAGATTAGGAGGAAAAGATCAGGCAGTGTGCCGAGAGATCTGCCCCAATATGTAAGTTAGTAAGTAAGTATATCTTTTCCATGTATTGGTTCCACCTGTGCTCTTAACACAGGTGATTTCACTAATTAGCTCATCTACCTGGCTGAGGAGTTCTGCTAATTAGAATCAGCTGGTTTGGTGACTATTTGGAGCAAATATAATGCAGAAATTTTACTTTCTGAAGCCAGACTTTTCTGTTCTGACACTTCTGTTGTAAATTTAGATGAGCAGAGGAACCAGATGATAATATCAGTCTGACGCCTGGTCATTTGGGAGTGCTGTGTGTCTCTGTGGAGTCTGACACTCCCAGAAGACCAGCACACACAGCAGAGGTTCTGCAACCACCCGTAAACACAGGATGGACATAGTCATGTTGATCCATGGGGGGCCAATGATAGAGTTAGGAGTTAGAGTTATGTTTACAAAGATAACGACAATACCTGGCATATAGAGGACAAGTGTGAATAAGGAAACTGCAAGCACAGATAAACCTGGATGCTTGTGTCTGAGTGGGCTAGCAGATGAGTGTGAAAGTACAATGGTTAACGCACATGTTATGATGGCTAAGATCACAGGCACCACACAGATGATGAGGAGAAGGTTGAAATACAGACAGGTGATCAAAAATCTGCACACAGTCAGAGAGAGAATTGAGCACCAGAAGAAACACATGTGTGAGTGTGATGTATAAACAAGAGACAGAATCCCCTCCAGTGCCACCAGCTGGTGGAAGTGCCAACCGCAAAACCTTGCCAAAGAAAAAGCACTGTAAAACACCATGCAGGGTAAATCAAAGTCAAAGTCAAAGTCTGCTTTAATGTCAATTTCTTCACATGTCAAGACATACAAAGAGATCGAAAATTACGTTTCCCACTATCCCACGGTGGAGACAAGACATATTTTACCAATTAGGTCCACAGACAAACATAACATTCAAGTAAACAATATAAAAAGTAAATAAGAAGGCACATACAATGAAGAAATAAGAGCAGCAAAATTTGGGTTGAAATTGTGCAATTGTGCATACAGTAGACAGTCAATATAATAGTGCAAAAGTCAGGGCAATAAATGGCTGAGGTAGTTCTGTTTGACCTAAGTATGCAAGTGGCATAGTGGTGCAAGTTATGTAAGAGCAGCAGAAGTGTGTTCAGAAGTGTTTTCAGGACAACAGGACAACAACAACAAGTTGCAAAGTGTGCAAGTGTACAAGTGGAGTAGTGCAAGTGGAGTAGTGCATAGCAGCAGCCATTGTGGGTCCAAAAGTCCAGGATGTTATGTAGCTGAGGGTGGAGGGGGGAGAGGGGGGAGAGAGTTCAGCATCCTAACAGCCTGGTGTATGAAACTGTTGGTGAGTCTGGTGGTGCGGGAGCGCAGGCTGTACCTCTTCCCAAAGGGCAGTAGATCAAACAAATTATGAGCGGGGTGACTTGCATCTCTCACAATTGTGGTCGCCTTGCGGGTGAGGTGGGAGGTGTTAATGTCCTTCAGGGAGGGGAGTGAAGCACCAATAATCCACCAATAATCCAGCTGTGTTCACTATGCGCTGCAGGGCTTTCCTGTTGTATTCAGTGCAGCTTCCGCCCCACACAGCGATACAGCTGGAGAGGATGCTCTCAATGGTGCCTCGGTAGAATGTGGTCATGATGGCTGGTGGAGCACTTGCTCGCCTGAGTTTCCGCAGGAAGTACAGGCGGCGCTGAGCTTTCTTCGCCAGTGATGCAGTGTTGGTGGTCCAGGAGAGGTCTTTACTGATGTGCACCCCCAGGAATTTGGTGCTGCTCACTCTCTCCACCACAGCACCGTCGATGGTCAGTGGCAGGTGTTGGGTGTGACCTCTCCGGAAGTCAACAACAATCTCCTTGGTCTTGCTGACGTTCAGCAGGAGGTTGTTGTCCCTGCACCACGTGGTCAGAACGTCGACCTCCAACCTGTATTGAGTCTCATCGCCCTTGGTGATGAGACCCACCAGAGTTGTGTCGTCAGCAAATTTCACTATGTGGTTGTTGCTGTAGGTTGCAGTGCAGTCATGCGTCAGCAGGGTGAAGAGCAGCGGACTGAGCAGGCAGCCTTGGGGGGCCCCCGTGCTCAGTGTGATGCTGCTTAAGATATTGTTGCCAACACGTACTACTTGAGGCCTCTGACAGAGGAAGTCCAGTAGCCAGTTGCAGAGGTAGGTGCTGAGTCCCAGTTTGTCAAGTTTGCAGATGAGTTGTTGTGGTATTATGGTGTTGAATGCAGAACTGAAGTCTATAAACAGCAATATCACATATGAGTCTCTTTTTTCCAGGTGGGTGAGGGCTGGGTGGTAAATGAGGATCGCATGGATTTTCTTCCAGTAAACTTGTGTTCATAAAAGGGCTCATGAGCAGGTCTGCTATGTCGCTGAGGATGAGTGAGATGATGAAGGCTGAGACATGGCCGTTTGCTTCCTGATGGCGTCTCAGAGAGTAGAGGGCCCAGATGACAGTGGGCAGCCCTGCACATAGACCAGCAGAGAGGAACAAAGACATACGGATCTCCTCAGTCATGGTGCAGGAGATAGATCCAGACGTTACAGGTGAGATTTGAGGATTCTGTTCAAGAGACAAGTTGAAGAGGAAAGAGTGAGCAAATCTATTGAACAGTTAAAAATCAAGATAATCAAATTGTGTCTGTGCGTGACACAATATTTTTCTCAAACTTTTATTATTATTTAGAAACCTCTTTTATTCTAAAAATACTTGTCGTGTAAGAAAAATCAGGTCACCTGCCCACACTGATGAGATCAGAGACCACTGCACCATGTACCAGCCACAGGCAACCAAACATCTCTCACAAGCACCCTTGTGGGAACGTTATTGAGACAAGTTGTAAAACACCCCGGCTCACCTAGCTCTCACTGTATCTCATCATTTATATGACATTATTCTTGAATTTCCCCTGGGGATCAATAAAGTATCTATCTATCTATCTATCTATCTATCTTATACCACTTCAAAGTATTTTAAACTAACGGGCTACTTGAACAACACAGACCGCTGGCAATGCCAAATAACATTAGCAGCAACATTAGCAAAAATTAAGCTACATTCAATGATCCACTCAAAACTTCTGATGTTCTTATGAAAATCAGGTCAGTAGTTTTTTATATAACTCTGCTAACGAACAAATGGAAAAAAATAAACCACACAGAAAAACAGTTCCAGAAAACATAACTACCTTGGCAGAGTTAGTATATTATAGCCTGCAGTGGCTTGCAAAAGTATTCATCCCTCTTGGATATTTCCCCTTTTATTGATTTAATAAATGAAATCTTTGTCCATTTAATTTGTCCTTTATTACAATCATTTACTAAAATCCCCTCTTTAATGTCAAAGTGAAAGCAAAGTTCTACAAAGTCATTTTAATTAATTATAATAATTATTTTGAATTCATTATGCAAAATAAGCAATTGCATAAATATTCATCCCATTCAAGTCAACATTTAGTAGATGCACCTGACCCTAGCCAGATGAATGTCGTTCCGCTTAGCTCCGCCTAGCTTCACTCACATCCATCTGGGACCTCTTCCATTGAGAGTGATTTCTCCAACCAACTTTATGTTTTAGCCAATCAGGACGCAGGGCGGGAGTTTCATAGATGTGACATAGCGTAGAAGCGACTGTGAGTCTGTAGCGTCACGGGTTGGCTTCGATGTGAGTGGTTGAAGTAGCACGTCAATAGATGACGGACAAGTGGCTTATTCAATCATATGCATGCATTTTTTGATTAGGCCCAGCCTTCTGAAGCAACACTTCAATGGATCGGTTCCAGATGGATGAGTGGAGCTAGGCGGAGCGAAATTCATCTGGCTATTGCCAGGTTACCTTGAAGGATGATTTCAGCAAAATGTGCAGTGGTCTCTTATTTTTTTCCCCACAGCTATACTTATCATACAGAGCTGCAATGAACAGAAACAAATGATGGACCAGAATTTTTATTGTATCATTCAAAAGATGCTAAATAATTCTAATAAAAAACTAACCAAGTCTTATCAATCTTATATCAAAATCCAAACATCTATTGTTTTCAGTATAAAGAGAATTACCTAGCACTTTCTCATATAATCATTTGACTTAATTTAGGAAGAGTTTGATTTTTTTGCATTTTGCCGCTTTGTCACTCTTGCGTGTGCCGCGGTCAAAGTTCAGTCAGGTTGAAGTTAAGTTATTGGTATTTTTCACTGAGCCCGGCGGCAAGCACAACAAAAATCTTTGGGACGTTACCTCAACCAAGAGCAACCTAGCGGTGAGCGCAGCGCATACCTTGTTGAAATGTGCCAGGCCCTTTAAGCAAATTGGTCCTAAAAACAAGCACATTTGTCTGCCAGTGCGTTGAGTAAATTTGTCTTGATTATTAAAAATGATGTTTCAAGTCAGTCTCCTCATACTAAAAACAATACCAAATTGACTTTGATCATATAAAACTTTTTTTTTTTTTTGCAGTCAACACTTTGTAGTCTTTAAGCAACATGGTACACACAGATAATTGGTCATGCAAACATCACAACTCAGTATTGCAATGTTATACCACTAACAAGAGAAAATACTAGTTTTCTACAGACAAGTTTGTCTACGTCAAACCCTTATCAGGGATATCGCCACGAAAGCATGATCCATTGTACATGAAGTCATTCACCTTACCTGTATGGCCGATTGCAGGATGACTGACAGTTTTCGCTGTTCATGTCACTTCATGGTGACAGACACTCCCTCTCTCACTCTCTTTTCTTCTCAGTTCACTGAGGCTTTTCAAAAGCACAGAGTCTGATCATTTCTATATCTAAGCCTTAACAAAAATGAATAACTGGAACAATTGTGTGTGTGTGTGTGTATTAATATGCAAGTGTGTATTACCAGTAACCCCTCCTTTTGTCTGAATTTACAAACTCCTCAACTATTACATGTCAAGTGAAAGTCATCTTTTTAATATGATGTGCTGTGTTTCCACTCTGTCACTGAGTTGCCACTCCTCCTGAACTCAACAGTGACAGTCCCTCCAGTTACAGCTGGCATGTCATGATTTCTATTTCTTTTTTTGTTTTTTTTTGCTTCAGTTCCACAATCAGACACCAGGTGGCAATGTCGCACCAGAGTTTCAGTACAACGATCCAGAGGTCCAGGCCAGTCTCATATCTGGTGTGCTGGAGGGGGAGAGACTGAGCAACAGACTGAGAATCTAGTGAGCAAGTGTAGATATGAATCTAGGTATGCCAATGTGAACCAGTGTGTGTGTGTGTGTGTGTGTGTGTGTAACCATATGTCAGGATCTGACAAACCAGCCATTCAGACAGACAGATGACAATGTTGAGGTGATTATTGGCTCAGATACATTTATTTATAAATGTGAAAATGCATAAGTAAAAATACAAAAGCAAACAAAACAAATTAATATCATAGACAGCAGGCAACAGAAAAAACCCTAAAATTTGTCTTCAAAAGACATGAATATACACCTCACTGTACAGCTGGAATTATGCTAAATTAACTAACTTAACTGAACTAAAATTAATATTAACTAATTAATAATGAATATAAACCATTGTAATGTCTTATGTTCTCTGACATGGAACTTTTGCAAACGCATGTCTTCTATACATATTTCAAAGAAGCTAAAGTAGAGCAGTATAAAGTGTGAATAAATCCACACATTAAAACAATATCATCAGAGCCTATCATATCATCAGAGGGACCAGGTGATAACATATCAATCTGACCCCTGTGCTCCTCTAGGAGCTGTGTGTCTCTGTGGAGTCTGACTCCTCAGCATATCTCTGCACACCAGCACACACAGCAGAGGTTCTGGGGCCGTTTACACGAAACCGCCGGGTGAATTTTCTCTTACCGCTTTCACACCTTTAACGACACCGGCAAGAAAAATCCTTGTGTGTACACACAGAGGTGTAACCGGCTAAATGTGCTGTAGTGCATATGCCAGACCAGTCGATGGCGCCGCTGTGCAGAAGCTTCATGATAATTTTGCGTGAATCGCGTAGAAGAAAACATTGTTGAAACAGTTTGTTAAGCCAGAGAATGTCTAATAAGGGCTCTAGTTAAGCAGTCGCATGAAATAAGGAGACTACAGACAATTCGGTTTTCAATTCAACTGTTAAACTAATAAAGTTCATTTTCAAGGTATGTGACTGCTATGTGAAATTTCAAATGCTTAGCCTACGCATTGCATTAGGTCTGAGCACCACTGGAGAAAACACTAACATGCAGTAAGCTAATGTTTAACTAAGTTAAGCTAACGTGTGCTTCTAACTTAGCCACTAAAGGCTGATAGGCTACATTGTGCACATAAATCATGACAGGGGAAAGAAAAACATTTTAATATGATAAATAAATGGTTTGATTTGTTTCTGGACAAGCAGCATGTCAGGTCGAGTGCCGTGGCTGAGTTGAGAGGCTTCACACCTACAGGCACATTGTTCGCACCTACAGGCACATGACGAAAGTTAGCCGGCGGTTTCAAAAGTTCCCACTTCGGAAGTCGGTTTCAAAAGCTATCGGTTTCAGTCTCCTAAACTGCTGGCGTCGTGTACACGCAAGGCGTAACCGTTAACAAAACTTCACCGGTTTCACAAAAACCGGCGTCGTGTAAACGGCACCTCTGTCACCACTCGTAAACTCATGATGGACACAGCTGTAGTGGCCCATGGGTCATACTGTAGTCATAGAAAGGGTCAGGATAGGTCACACAGCTCAGGACTAAACACAGCATGTAGAGAAATACAAGGGTGAACAGAGGGGTATTTCACAAAACCTAGATAAGGGATTAAGCTGGGATTTTTAGGTTATCCTGGATGAATTTAGCCTTGACTTGGTTTCACAAAAGAGATGGCACATAAGTTACCATGGGGATTTATTCTCTGCACCTAGCCTGGTCCCGACCAGGCTAACAGCCAAGCTAAGTTAATTCTATTGGTAATTATGTTGTCTTATTGGTTCAGCTAGCTGTCATTCACATCAGACCTCCGTGCTAATTTTTAAGGAGCTTTATTACATTTATAAACTATTTGATAAATGTATTTGTTCGCAAAACAAAACAGATTGTCTGCCAACTACCATATGGTTATTATTTTAATTGTGATAGCCTTATAATTATTAACATAGGCCTAGGTAGCCTTCATTGTTTGCTTATTTTATTGATAGACGTTTGATGAATGAATGAGCCTACTGTAGTTGATTGGAAGTAGAGGGGCAAGTTTTCGAAGGTATTTTCAACTATAATATTAAGGTAAATCATACTATGTGCATTCTTTGCAGTGGCAAGCGTCTTTTTTATTCCAACCGTGGGCACTTTGGAGCAGAAACGAGAACACGCACACATCCTGAATTACATACACCTGGCTTGACATAGTCACTCCTACTCATCCTGGATTGGCATTAGTGAAACGAGTTGAGCTAGGATGACCAGACAACGCTAAAACCTCGCTTTATCACTTATCTTGGATGTCTTAATTCTGCCTTTGTGAAATACCCCTCAGGGCAACTGCAAGCACAGATAAACCTTCTTCTTCTTGTTCAGGGTTTAATGGCAGATTGGACACCTATCGGTGCATTACCGCCACCTGCAGGATTAATGTGACTTTAGTATCATTCAATCCAAGTAGAGTAGAGATAGTAGCAGTGGTAACACCCAGGCTATGAAATTCATTAAAAAGTACACGCCTAACCCCACTGTATTGAATGCAATCTAGCAATACATGGGAAACTGTCTCAGAAACTTTACATACCTCACATAACCCATCCTAATGCTTGCCAATTAAGTGCAAATAGGCATTTAATGCGCAGTGCCCCAACCTAAGACGAGTTAAAGTAACTTGCTGGAACCTTGCTGGACTTGCTTCCCTCCATCAATCTACCTCTCAGCTCTGTTCTTCCTGGACTGAGTTGAATTGAAATAGTATCTTTATCTAAACTTTTCTTGGCTATTTTGTCTGCCACCTCATTCCCAATTATGCCCATATGGACTGGGACCCACAAGAAGGTGACCTCATGCCCTAGCTTATAAAGATTATACCAACTTAAAATAATTTCCCAGATAAGATCAGGCCTAGCATTTGAAGACCGGCTTTTTAGACTGTTAAGGACTGAAAAAGAGTCTGAGCAGATTACCGCATCTCTGGGTCCTTCTTCCAGCACCCACTGAAGGGCTTTCAGGATAGCCACAGATTCTGCTGTGAAAACAGCCATATCATCATTCAGTCTGAAACCCATTCTTACGTTGGATTGAGGGATGAAGAATGCACAGCCAGTTTTTCCCGACTCTGGGTCTTTGGATCCATCAGTATAAATTTGCACACTGGAGTCCCAGTTAAGCTGAATGTACTCCATAGATGAGTCACTGGAGAATTCTGCATCTTCATTGTGTTTGTCCTCATGCAATTTGAAGTCAAACTGAGGGGAAGGGAGAAGCCAGTTAGGGACTGATCCCCAATTAAAGGTTTTTGCTGGCACTAGATCTAATAGCTTAAAATCTTTTGCCCATTTTAAGCATTGCATAATGAAAGGCTGCCTGTTTCCTGGTTTATTATTAAATTCAAAGTGGTCAGCCAGGATGGCACTTGCCGGGCAATCACTAACTTTCTCCCTTAACCTATTCCAATAGTGCGGAGAGAGCTGGATTCTTCATAAGGATAGGGGTTTCTCTCTGAGTAGAGCAGAGACAGATGTGGAGGTAAATGCCCCACAGCAAATCCTGAGAGCTTTGGATTGAACAATGTCTAACTTTTTCAAAACAGATGTTGCAGCCCCTCCATAAACCTGGCACCCACAGTCAAATATTGATCTTATCATGGCTTGGTAAACAGTCAGGAGCATGCCCTTGTCCGCCCCCCAAGAGAAGCCTGTAAGACATCTCATCACGTTAATCACCTTACTAGTTTTGACAACAGTTTTAGAGATATGGCTGTTCCAGTTTAGCTTGCTATCAAACCATACTCCCAAATATTTGAAACTATCCACTTTTTCTACGGGGGTGCCATACAAGGTCAAGGAGCCATCCCACTTGTTCCTGGCACGACTAAACACAACATACTTTGTCTTAGAGACAGAGATTTTAAAACCCCATTTAGATGCCCATTCCTCTATTGTTTTTAATTCACCCTGAATCTTCTTAGTTATAAATGGGATGTTTCTTCCTCTAACCCATATGGCCCCATCATCAGCATAGAGCGACTTCCCTACACCATGGCCTAGGTCAATGAATATGTCATTGATCATGACATTAAAAAGCACTGGGCTGATCACGCTACCTTGTGGGGTCCCATTATCAACACGGACCACACCTGAGAAAGATCCACCTACTCTAACCTGAATTGTACGCTCTTCCAGGAAATTCTTGATCCACCAGAACATTCTTCCATCAATACCGTATCTTACTAATTTAATAAGGAGACCCTCCCTCCATAACATGTCGTAAGCCTTCTCAATATCTAAGAAGACAGCCATAAGGGACTCCTTATTGGTCAAAGCTTTCCTGACTTCCAGATCTAAAGCAACCACATTATCCATAGTGCCCCTACCCTTCCTAAATCCACTTTGATAATCCACCAATATTCCCTTCACTTCTAAATGGTGGACCAGTCTGTCTGTAATCATCCTCTCCATGATCTTACAAACAACCGAAGTAAGGGCTATAGGCCTATATGAGGATGGTGAGCTAGGATCCTTCCCCGGTTTCAGAATTGGAATGACAACAGCATGCTTCCAGGTCTTGGGTAACTTACCTTGATTCCAGATTTCATTCATAAGGCCGAGAAGCTCTTCTAAAACAAGATCAGATACATGATTAAACATTTTATAGTAAAGATTGTCCATTCCAGGGGTTGTATTCCTATTTTTAGCTATGGCTCCTTTAAGCTCATCTAGGGGAAAGACGACATTATAGTCCCGACATCACGACTCTTGGGGAAAGACATAATTCCTTATTGTCTGAGCCCTAATTTCCCTGCTTTCCTCATCAAGATTGTCAGAGCTGTGGATCTTTGTGGAAAGGCTTCAACTAAGAGGTTAGCCTTTTCCAAGGAGGATACCGCTACCTTTGCTCCATCTATTAGAACAGGGAAGTTAGTTCTCCTCCCTACTCCATTCATTCTCCTAACCGTGGACCACAGTTGAGTAATTGGTTTTTCACCTGACAAACTGGAGCAGTAATTCCTCCAACTATTTTTTCTTAGCAGATTTAATTACTTTCCTTACCAAAGCCCTACAGTATTTATACTGCATCAGGTTCACAGATAAACCTGGACGCTTGTGTCTGAGTGGGCTAGGAGGTGAGTGTGAAAGTCTGATGGTAAACACACTTGTTATGATGGACAGGATCACTGGCACCACACAGAAGATGAGGATGATACTAGCCAATGGTGAACAGCTTACAGATGACCACATATACGAACACAGCAAAAGAGTCAGGGGAAAGTAGAAATCAAGGGCGTCAGGAGTTGAATAAGGATAAATCATAAATGCAATACCCTCAAGCGCCACCAGCTGGTGGAAGTGCAAACCACAGAGCCTTGCCTCAGCAAAACTGTGGTAGAGCACCCAGCAGGGTGAACCATCGAGACAAGGAATTCTGAGACTGTTTGGGTGTTGTATGAGCCGAGTGTTTAGGAAGGGGCTCAACAGCACCTCAACTGTGTCACTAACAATGAGTGACACGGCGAAGAATGATACATGACCCCCTGCATCCTGATGGCGTCTCAGAGAGTAGAGGGCCCAGGTGACAGTGGGCAGCCCCGCACACAAACCAGCAGAGAGGAACAAGGACAGACGGATCTCCTCAGCCATGGTGCTGGAGCTGGATGAAGGTGCCACAGAAGAGAGTTGAGGATTCTGTTCAAGAAATAGGTCAGAGACAGGATGTAACCTAGCAACTGGAGAACTATTGCAGCATCCAAAACTACCGTAAAACTCCAAATAATAGCCCGGGCTTTTATTTTCCCAAATCGCCAAACTGCACCGGCTAGTATTAGAGACAGGCGTCTATATGAGACAGGCCTTTAATTCCCTTTACACAAAACTTTTCCTCTGCAAAGATGGAAAATATTATCGAATTAATTAGAATAATAATAAAAATAACACGCTGAATGTCTACCTATATAGGCTATCTGATGACAATTACGGATCATCATTCATTTAGTCTTGAGATGTTGTTCATTGAGTAAGATCCAAATAGCGGATAGCCAGAACAGATGAAACACGATTTAATTAAATGTAATCTACAAAAAGATCGCATCACACTGAAAGCTCATATTTTGTCACTAGCAAATAGCCTATATCGGTCCTTTGTCAAATACAGTTGCATTATCAGCCCTGACCAAAACCGTTCAGGAATTATTTATGCAAAAGTGGAACGTGCTTAATGTTTCATTCTCCCTCCTTTTCGGCACGAATGAAACAGCATGAGAGAGCATGAACCATATTGTTTCTCCCGTTTTGTATTTGCCAAATTTGACAACAGTCTACATTCAAATCATAGCCTAGCCTACTTCCAGGCTTGCGGGAACATATTTTTGACCAGGGGTGCTGAATAACAAAATAATCATGGATGTCCGACGATTTCTCCCCCAGCATATGATTCGAATTTAGACAGCTAAATACGCCATTTCACCGCCGTGTATGAGTAGGTCTAAGAGTGAGAAGTTTTACAATGCCCTGGGCAGCCACATTCCACTGCAACTATGCGCAACACTTGCCACTCCGACTTATCAATAAAAACTGCGCGCACACACCAGTCCCATAGAAGCGCACTTGACTTTACATCATTAACCTATTTCAGTAGGTTATATAGCCAGAGAATGTCCGTAGACTGGCTCTGATATAGCCTAGTCTAAGGTAAATTCCTTTTCTGACTTCTTTCTCTTTATCGCCATGGCATTTAGAATAAAAAATAACGTTCGCGAACCGTTCTGGTTTTGTTGGCAGCATAAAAACAAGCTTACCATCGGCCTATCCGCAAATTCTAAACACAAGGGATGAATTGAACGATGACGAAGTGGGACATATAGGCATAGTTCATATTGGAAAAAAAGTTATACAATTTGGAACTTTTCCCCACCGCAGTCTTTTAATGCCATCTAATCATAACGTGCGCAGTCTGCGCCATACTTAAGCCCAAATCACACACAAGATTCGCAACGAGATGAGCTGCAACTTGATGCAACATTCTAAAACCTTGCAACTGTGACCAGACATGTGAATGCTTTGCGACGGCTTGTAACGACGTGCAACATCTAATTCACACTGCTGTAACCTCCTTTCTATAACGGTTTCGTGTCATTGCGAATCTTTAAACAGACGATCTGACGGGTTTTAGAAGATTAAATACAACCCGAAACTAAAAAAACAGACCAGGCCTCTACTGGAGACCGGCCTTTAACCCAAACCTGTATCCACGCCAGGCGTTTAAAAGAGACAGGCGTCTCTTAGGGACTCGGCGATTATTTGAAGTTTTACGGTAAAATAACATGAGGATTATGTTGAGGATTCTGTTCAATAGACTGGTTAGAAACAGGATTCAAACTACTGGATAATAAAGGATTATGTCCATTGAATTGGAAAAGTTGTGTCTGGCAATCTGATACAAAATGAGTTTTTACTTGTAACCTCTTCTTCTAAAAATATTTGTTGTGCAAGAAAAATTAGGTCACCTGCCCACACTGATGAGAACAGAAACCACTAAACCAACCACAGGCAGGGCAAGGCAAAGCAAACATCTCTCACTAGCAGCAACTACTTTACCTCTGTACCTCTAACCGTTACACCCTTGTGCAAATTATAAACAAGTACAAATATAATACTTGTTCTTATTGCCTCTGACCATTTAGATTACATTAGACCACTTTAAGCTACTTTAAACTAGAAGGGCACTTGGACAGCGCAGACCTCAAGCCAGGCTAAATGCCTTATCAGGCCACATCAACTAAGTTTTTAGATCCAGTCTGTGATTAAGATCCATTCCCAATGGGTTTTCATAGAAAAACATTTATCTTTATATTTCCCATACAGAGCTGTGATGAACAGAAACAACTGTGACTGACCACACTCTTAAAACAAATGTTTTGAAAACAACACAACATGCATTGTTTTTTAACACATCTCTTTGTCCAGATAGGGGCAACACATTTGTTTTAAGAGTGTATAAATGATATTATAACATTTCTAAGATACAATAATGAAGCTATACCTATTTGAATAGGTCTACTGCTTACAACCATTCTGTCCCTTTGGATATTGTTGATATCACCGCAAATAATATGCACAGTTACACTATATCCCTATCTATAAGTCTTCCATTTTATTTGAAAATGTTCTTTATTTTGTCTTTTAAACAACAAGGAACATATTGTGTATGTGAAGAAAATAGTATGTGGTCTTAGGTCTAAAACTATCACCTAAGAGTTAGACAACTTGGACTTACACTAAGACATGATGGTACAACACAGCCTAACTTCCCTGGACTGAATATAATTATTGTATTTTATGATGCCACGATAAAACACTTTCAAATACATCTACAGAAGAAACTGACTACTCAGATATATGGATTTGTTACTATGTTACTCATCATCATCTGCATCATTTCCCATATAGCCTAGACATTGCTTCAGTAATTTCCAAAGCTTTCAGATGAACCAATGTGTATTTAATATGTCAATATCTAATCATAACTTTTAAAGTGACTTACCTATGGCTGCAGGGAGTGCTGCAGGACTGTGTTAGTTTTCACTGTTTATGTGCTTCATGGAGAAGTATGACAGACACTCCCTCTATCGCACCCTTTTCCCCTCAGTACAGTACAGCGAGGCGGGTCAAAAGTAGACGATCTAATAGGCTACGCCATTGTTGCCAGGACCTACTGTGCTGAACACGCAATTAAGCTTTACGGTCGTGCAATGACGGAATACATTTTGAAATGTAATTTATTTGGACTTAATATATGCGCATTTACACATTTGTTATAGTCAGTCCGTCTGGCATTTGTGCCCACTTATTTATGGAACAAACCGCTGGCAAGCAGGTCACCCCAGTTGCAGGCCCCCAAGCAGTTCCTGGCCCCTATGCTTTGCAATGCCTGCTTACCTCTAGTTATGCCTGTGTTTAGGTCTGTATCTGTGTTACTTTAGGCATTTCTAGTAACTCCTCCTTGTGTCTGAATCTGCAAGAATCTGCTTCCTTATCTAATACTTGTGTTGGTTTCTAAAATGGCGAACTGCGCTTTCACCTACCACTGTGCTATACTAAAAGTGCTATACCTGTTTTTAGGTGCTGCAGTTCTACAGTCAGACACCAGGTGACAGTGTTGCACACTGAGTTTCAGTCCAACCATCTAGATGTCCAGGGGCCTCATGTACAAAGACTTGCGTGGATTTCATACTAAAACATTGCGTACGTGCAAACCTGAAAAGTAGCCTACGCACAAAAAAAATCCTGATGTATGAAACTGTGCGTACGCAGCATTCACGCAGCTTTTCTTTGTACATCCCAATTAGCGTGAAATTAAGCGTACATGTACGAGCATTACACTCCACCCTCTCTCCTCCCTCAATCACACTCATTTTAATATGCTAACTAGAAGGCCACTCGAGAGCGCAGACCTCCGCAAAGACAAAATGGCCTATCCCGCAATATTACAATGAAAACTCATTTGTGGATCCATTCATACTCGAACCTGCTCCAAAGTTTAATAATTGAAATCATCAAATTAATTTTAAAAAAAGTGCGAATGCGAGGTAGAAGTGTTTATCCGATGAAATGGCAAGAGTCTTTATCATCTGTAATTAATAACAAACAAAAAACAGTAGTGGCAGAGCGTAGCAGTGGCTAACTATAGGGTCAGAGACCGTGGCAGAATTATTGGTCAGTCTGCAAGTAGGTGACAGGGTTCGCATAACTGGGTTTGATGCATTTGAACCATTACAACACAACTGCATTAATTACTGCATTTCCGGCGGGAACTGCGAAAGTGTGCTTGCCCTGGTCCGGTCACCAACGTGAGCAGACAGTGGCATAGCTATGCTGAACCTAGCTTGATCCAGGCATTCTAACAGTGCCTTACAGTGTTGGAGCAGTGGCAATACCTCTAAAGCTCTAGGAGAGGGCTATTCAACTATTGGCTTGCGGGGTGAATGCGGTTCGTTGGATTTTACCTGTGGCCTGCCTTCGAATTTAGCTTCTATGACTAAGATCAAATCAATCAAATAAAACAACAGCAGGGATTGGCTGCAAAAATAAATAATGTCACGCGTCTTGCACCTCTCAAACTGGGCTATCAGGTAACCTAGAGAAGAATTGAAATTATGAAATATGACCAAGGCATTAAAATGCTGCTTGTTTGTCAGGATACTTTTTCACTGATTTATTTAAAAAATATGAGCTATGAGTGTGAATGTTATATATTCCATCCCCTAATTCTGTTTTACTGGTTTATTTGACAAATAATCTATATGGATTTGCTCTATAAAGACCTAAAGTCTGTTTGGGATTGTTTTGAGAGCCTATTGATGTATCTCAGAATAAAGGAATGTCCACAACATTAGTGATGTATTTTTTTTGTGTTTGTGAATGTATTTTACTTAGCTAATTAAATGTAGCTGGATACTCATGAACGCATGTCTCTAATAGCCACAATAGGAGTAATTTTAGCAACACCGTATTTTGTGTGGCCCATAACGACCCAGTGGGTCATGAAAATGTGCCAAAATTCACATTCCTTGCTTGTTGTTGGTACATTAATCCCATTCAGATTGCCACTTATCTGTGATGTAAGAGTTCAGTATAGGTTTAAGGTCTGGGGCAGGGATTTGACATTCTGTGACTTCTTCATTGAGGGCTTGCTTAGCAGCACTGTCCGCTTTCTCATTTCCCCTCAGACCAACATGGCCTGGGACCCAGCAAAAAATTACACTCAAGTTCTGGTTCTTTAGACGTTCTAGTTGATCAAGCTCAGCTTTGGTTGTACTTTTTGCGTACCCATAGTTTTCTATTTATTTACAAATGTACATAGGCCTACTGTAATTGCATTTATACATAGTTATTCTACTGATCTTCATACTATTCTTCCTGCACATACCGTAAAACTTAAAATAATCGCCGAGTCCCTAAGAGACGCCTGTCTCTTTTAAACGCCTGGCGTGGATACAGGTTTGGGTTAAAGGCCGGTCTCCAGTAGAGGCCTGGTCTGTTTTTTAGTTTCGGGTTGTATTTAATCTTCTAAAACCCGTCAGATCGTCTGTTTAAAGATTCGCAATGACACGAAACCGTTATAGAAAGGAGGTTACAGCAGTGTGAATTAGATGTTGCACGTCGTTACAAGCCGTCGCAAACCATTCACATGTCTGGTCACAGTTGGAAGGTTTTAGAATGTTGCATCAAGTTGCTGCTCATCTCATTGCAAATCTTGGGTGTGATTTGGGCTTAAGTATGGCGCAGACTGCGCACGTTATGATTAGATGGCATTAAAAGACTGCGGTGGGGAAAAGCTAGAGTTCCAAATTGTATAACTTTTTTTCCAATATGAACTATGCCTATATGTCCCACTTCGTCATCGTTCAATTCATCCCTTGTGTTTAAAATTTGCGGATAGGCCGATGGTAAGCTTGTTTTTATGTTGGCAACAAAACCAGAACGGTTCGCGAACGTTATTCTTTATTCTAAATGCCATGGCGTTAAAGAGAAAGAAGTCAGAAAAGAAATTTACCTTAGACTAGGCTATATCAGAGCCAGTCTACGGACATTCTCTGGCTATATAACCTACTGAAATAGGTTAATGATGTAAAGTCAAGTGCGCTTCTATGGGACTGGTGTGTGCGCGCAGTTTTTATTGATGAGTCGGAGTGGCAAGTGCTGCGCATAGTTGCAGTGGAATGTGGCTGCCCAGGGCATTATAAAACTTCTCACTCTTAGACCTACTCATACACGGCGGTGAAATGGCGTATTTAGCTGTCTAAATTCGAATCATATGCTGGGGGAGAAATCGTCGGACATCCATGATTATTTTGTTATTCAGCACCCCTGGTCAAAAATATGTTCCCATGAGCCTGGAAGTAGGCTAGGCTATGATTTGAATGTAGACTTTTGTCAAATTTGGCAAATACAAAACGGGAGAAACAATATGGTTCATGCTCTCTCATGCTGTTTCATTCGTGCCGAAAAGGAGGGAGAATGAAACATTAAGCACGTTCCACTTTTGCATAAATAATTCCTAAACGGTTTTGGTCAGGGCTGATAATGCAACTGTATTTGACAAAGGACCGATATAGGCTATTTGCTAGTGACAAAACATGAGCTTTCAGTGTGATGCGAACTCTTTGTAGATTACGTTTAATTAAATCGCGTTTCATCTGTTCTGGCTATCCGCTATTTGGATCTTACTCAATGAACAACATCTCAACACTAAATGAATGATGATCCGTAATTGTCATCAGATAGCCTAGTCATATAGGTAGACATTCAGTGTGTTTGAAATAATTAATTTGATAATATTTTCCATCTTTGCAGAGGAAAAGTTTTGTGTAAAGGGAATTAAAGGCCTGTCTCATATAGACGCCTGGCTGTCTCTAATACTAGCCGGTGCAGTTTGGCGATTTGGGAAAATAAAAGCCCGGGCTATTATTTGGAGTTTTACGGTAGACTTATTCTTACTACTCTTATAATGTTGTTTCTGCACTACAATGACACTGTTTCCACACTGCACATAGCTGTATGTCATGTACATATCTGTTATATATTTGTCATATTCAATATCCATATTTATTCTGTTTTATTATATTCTGTTAATACACTGCATATATCTATATTATTATTTCTACTATTATAATGTTACTGCTACATCTACATACATTATTCTACTTATTGTATGAGATAACTGCTAATACACTGCACATATTTATATTTAATTCATATTACTCTAAACCACCTTCTGTAAATCAACTGTATACTACTGTCTACATAGCACTATATTCCTTGACCTGTCTCTGTATATTTCATCACCTTTCTATACTTTGCATCACATTGCATGCATACTGTAGCTACATGAATCACAGCTAAGATTCTTCGTTGCTATGAAGGCCAGTCGTTCTGAATGGATGGTTGCTATGGCCAAAGGCCAGTTATCTCTGCCGTTGTCAAGCGGGCATATCCTAACCTTATCTTATTTGAAACATCTCTATTTTACTTAGCCTACTTCCATACAGTGAGTCCCATTAAGAAGTGGCCACTTCATTCGCGCTTACCGTGATTCACACAGCAACATTATTAAATGAATCTGTCACCATATGCCTATGGCAACGTTTGCAAAGAGGAGAATCTTTTCATTTGATTCACAATGAAACGTTACATTTACTGTACATGTAAACAATGAGTAGGCTAGTTTTGGTTGTTGTTGGTGGTGTTACTGCATCCTTTAGTTATGCCTACAATGCAAAATTGTTCCCTCGTGATTGTTAGCTCCTGCAGACGCATTTCAAACATCACGCCGTGAAATGCCACCACAAAACATTGTTTGTGAATCGGTCTTATTAGGAGTCCTCGCTTAAGCTGTCACAGACTCAGGCGCTACTTTTAGGGCTAAAATGCTTCCTGAATTACTTTTAGTAAAAAAAAAATAGGAGTCCTAAAGTTACGAGTGACGAAGTTACGAGCATCTCAAATCAAATGACCATGGCATTACGCTAAGCAACATAAATTCCATAACGTTACAGCAACATCTCCTCCCTATGACATAGCTAGCTAGCTTCTAACCACACAAGAAATGAATGATGTTAAATCTCTGCTTAGCATTCTAATAACAGAAGGGGCACATTTATGTGGACCACTACAACATGACTCATTATGTCTGTAACTCTATAAAACACTTACTTTCATAAAGGACGCACACCATCCAGCACATACACATGGAAACCGATATTTTAGGTTCTTGGCCATGAACTCAAAACGTGTCTCTCTGAAGCTCTGTTCTAGAATCTTTGCTCTGAAGGCTGCGTTCCTAGGCAACATCAAATAAACGAAATGAGAGTCTTTTCAAGGTATTAAAAGTGTACGTGTGATTACGAATGGATGTGTGTGGTTTGCAATTAGAATAAACAAGAAATAACATTTCCAATAATTTCCCATGATAAATTATATTTGCACCTTCCTTACTTTCGTATTTCCGTACTTTCGTATTTCAAGTACACTAGTGAAATGTAATACAACGTTGCCACCTAGCCTTCAGATGTAGGCTATTTAACATTAACGTGACATTGCTTGCTTATTCTTTCGTCAACTCCATGCTTTTAGGAAAACAATCTTTTTATCATAGTTCCCTCTTCAATGAGCGATTACCAGCTGTTTATTGTCCCTAAGTTTACAGAAACACCTATTCATATTAATACGTAGCCTATGGAGTGCTGCCGACCACTGTTCATTACGGCCCAGAATGCCTTGCATGTCTTTACAACAAAACAACACAGTAAAACCTAAATGCC
Source organism: Alosa sapidissima (assembly GCF_018492685.1). NCBI lineage: Eukaryota > Metazoa > Chordata > Actinopteri > Clupeiformes > Clupeidae > Alosa > Alosa sapidissima. The sequence continues at coordinate 20,276,039 of NC_055974.1, forward strand.
CGTAAACATATGAATTTGCAGACTTGTAACATTTTTTAATAATACTCTCCCTTCATGATATTTAACAGTAATGAAAACATTTAATTTGAATACCGTCAATGTGAAAATAACTGTACTACGTCAGCAATAAATAGCTAATGTTCTCCTTACCATTTCAGTTCGTAAATCCATACTATCCCATGGCTGAGCAAGGATTTCATGATTGGGCAAGGTTGCTCGGAGACATGGTGGCTGCCCAGAGACATTGTGCATACTTGGAAGGCATTGTGATAGAAGGTGAATGGTGCAAAGGTGAATAGTGAGAGTTACCAAATACCTGTGGGTGGTTTGCGAAATGATGGAAACTTTTGGAATGTTTTCTTTTTTTTTTGCTTATGCACCCTCACATTGGAGTCCCGAGTTCAAATACAAAATTTGGTATCGATATGTGACAGTGTTCCTGAGATATGGACGACTTCCTGTTTCGGAGCTTCGCCGTCGATTTTGTTTGGCTGTGACGGGCAGACGCTTTCGAAAATCAAAAATCCTTCTGGTAACTTTTGTGAGACTTGGTCCAAGGATAATGTACATCAAGTTTCGTGGCGGTCGGACCAAATTTGTGACCTGTGAAAATTTAGTTTCGCTTTCTGTTCAATCCAATATAGTGGACAAACGACACGCCCACCTGACGTCATGTTCGCAAGCAACTTACACCAGTACTGACCGGACGTTTTAAAGTTGGAACGGTGTCTCTGTCTCAAAGGGCCTAGGCGCTAGAGCTGACAAAAAATTAGGGAGACGGGAAAAATAATAAAATATAACCGCAAGCGGTGATTTACGGGATCCGAGTTGGAGTTAATAAGATGAACAGCCTATAATTATGCAGTTATACTTGCCTTGCACGACAAGTCCTGACAAGTAGCTGTAACGTTATAGTGTGCTAACCTCCACAACCCAACAGTATTCTTAACAGTATTCTATTCTAGTATGCTAACCTCCATAACCCAACTGAAGGAACTGAAGGGGGCGATGTGGGTCGAGGTAGAGTGAGTGTGTGGCGAGCAGGCAGAGCCTCGGTCAGAAGGCTCAATGGTATGGAGTGATGACACGGAGATGGCAGGTTTCGGTGCAACTCAAGTGAACTTTATTTGAGTTTCAATTCATCTGTTCTTTTGTTCTTTACTTGTATGTGTGCTGCATCAAAGAGGAAACAAACAGAAAATGGAGTAATCAGTGAAATGGGGTAAATCAGTACAGATCCCAACTCACAAACAAACCAATTGACATTTGAACAATAAACTGAAATCATATGGCTATATAAGGTACAACTAAACAATACTTGACATCCCAACCAACATCACCTAATCATCTCTCACATGGGACTCCAACACACCAAACCAACAAACAAAGACCTTAACTTTACACATGATGGCAGAGCTACTCTACAAACTGATAAACATGACAAAAGTCATAGTGAGGGTCATTAAAGTGAGCACACAGAGCAGGACACACTGGAGTGCTGGGTTGAGATTAACAAAAGAGTGAACTGAGGGCGAGCAAACAATTTATCCTGGTCTGAGCCCCTGCTCTGGTGCTACAGGGTTTCCCAGCAGGTAAACTGGGTGTGGTTAGGTGGCAGAGCCAAACAATCCTGCAATTTCTCCACAGCACTTTCACCTCAAGCCCTCCTTACACTGACAGACTTTGGAAAGATTTGTAAAGATTTGGAAAAGATTTTTGAAAGACTACAGTCTCAGACCCTCTCACATCTAAAGACAAGTAGTAGAGTTTTAAGTCACAGACTATGATTTTGCAATGACTAGGGATCTTGCAGGGTCACTATTTACAAGACTGCAACACGATAAACTCAAAGTCATATTTTCGTGTTTCTGCAGCATTGTTTCATGCGTGACATCCCTACCGATATAGAGTTGTTCTGTCAAGTGGAAGAGCCGACTAAATATGTATAAGTAATGACAAATATTATAAGAATAACAAATAATTATAGGCTACAGCTGTGTCGGAGTCAATAAGATAAACAGCCTATAATTATACAGTTATACTTGCCTTGCACTACAAGTCCATATTGACAAGTAGCTGTAATGTTATAATGTGCTAACCTCCAGAACCCAACATCATTCTATTCTAGTATGCTAACCTCCACAACCCAACACTAATGCTTCAAGTGGGATTTGAACTCTCAACCTAAGGATCACCAGTACAAGGCATTATCTCACTGAGCCACTGTCAATCCTCCATGTTGTCCAGTCACATTCACATGGTGAAAATGTGTATTGGTAAACACACAACAAGAAAAACTCCAAGCATACATTTTTACAATAAAATGAAGGGCTTTCCTAAAAGAGTACACCTGAAAACTTTTTGAAATTCTGGAGCAATTAGACATTTGTAGAGATGAACACTAATGGATGAAATATAAATATGATAGACGTAATGATGAAGGAAAAATAGTAAACAAAGAAGTTCCCCTAAATGTAATAGAGAGTCCCGACATTCTGATTCTTGGCAGCTGATGAGTGTGAATGTTGATTGGCTGATGTCATTCAGGTGCTGTTCAATGGTGGGAATCTTAAATGACCAATAGCATGTGCACATTGCTCCTAAAGCTGTAATAGGGATTTGAACTCTCAACCTAAGAAACACTAGTACAAGGCATTATCCCACTGAGCCACTGACAGTGATACACATTGGGCAGTCACTTTCACATGGTGAAAATGTGTGTTGATAAACACACAAGAAAAACTCCAAGCATACATTTGACAATAAAATGAAGGGCTTTCCTGAAAGAGTACACCTGAAAACTTTTTGAAATTCTGGGGCAATTAGACATTTGTAGAGAAGAACACTAATGGATGAAATATAAATATGATAAACTTAATGATGAAGGAAAAATAGTAAACAAAGAAGTTCCCCTAAATGTCAGAGTGTCTCGGCATTCTGATTCTTGGCAACTAATGACTGTGTATGTTGATTGCCTGATGTCATTCAGGTGCTGTTCAATGGTGTGAATCTTCAATAACCAATAGCATATGCAGGTTGAGCCTAAAGCTCTACCAGGATTTGAACTCTCAACCTATCAAACACCAGCACTAGGCATTATCCCACTGAGCCACTGACAATCCTACATATTTAATAGTCACATTCACATGGTGAAAATGTGTGTTGGCAAACACGCAACATCAAGAAAATTCCTAGCATACATTTGACAATAGAATTAAGGGCTTTATAAAAAAGAGTACAGATCTGAAAATGTGCACTGTTAATGGTATCCACCTAATGATGGTTGTATGGTTGTTATCCAAAAAAAAAAAAGTACTCATATAAGAATATAGGTGATATAGGATAAATGGGCTGAGTGGTCGAACTTTATTGGCCTATATCTCTGAAATGGAACAACATATCCAAATTATTTTCATAACTTTTGTGAGGCTTTGTCTAAACATTGTCTGTGAGAATTTTGGTGAAGATTTTATCATTTTTGAAGCCTGTGAAACTTTTTATGATGTTTGGCTTTTCTCTGAAATTGTGGCAAAAGTAAACATTTTTAGAGCATAAGACCAGGGTGAAAAAGATGCATCTGAATGTAGAGATTAATATGATGAAAGAATTTTGGGTCTAGGTCAATCTGGTAAGGAGAAATAAGCGTTTTTGACAAGAGCGCCACCTTTGGGTGCAGTACCCCAAATTTTGGGTTATGGGTAGTGGGGGGTACTGGTAACAATACTTGAAAATGTCAAGTTTCTAGGACTTACGGTTTATAGGAATATAGGTGATCTAGGAAAAAAGGCCTAAGTGGTCTAACTTTATTGGCCTATATCTTTGAAATGGAACAAAATATAAAAATTCTGAGTGATAATTTTTGTGAGGCTTGGTCTAAACATTGTCTGTGAGAATTTTGGTGAAGATTTGATTATTTTTGAAGAGTGTGAAACTTTTTATAATGTTTGGCTTTTCCATGAAATTGTGGCAAAAGTAAACATTTTTAGACCATAAGACCAGGGACAAAAAGATGCATCTGAGTTTAGAGATTAATATTATGAAAGAATTTTGAGTCTAGGTCAATCTGGTAAGGAGAAATAAGCATAATTAACTTTTTTTCCCAATAGCGCCACCTTTGGGTGCAGTACCCCAAATGTTGGGTTATGGGTAGAGGGGGGTACTGGTAACCATACCTGAAAATGTCAAGAGTTTTGGAGTTACGGTTTAGGCTGCAGTATGACTTTTACAGAATTTTGGCAAAAAATGAACGGTACAGAAACAATCCTGCAGCTACGCTGCTCGGACCCCTAATAAGTGTGCTTGCAAGCACACTTAATAAAACATTAAATCAATCGTGTCCAAGTAGGCTACCATTCATCGTGCACTCGAGGTGGAATAAACAAAGTTAATCCAGGCCACATCGCCACAACATTACGATGTCTGGATCATACCCCTATATTTGCACACAAGTGTGACAACAATAATGTGAATGCTTACTCGAGGAAAGTCAAAGTATCCTATGCAGTCAATCACACTAAGGGAAATAGCTTATATCCGCGCTTATTAGTCAGCCTATCTATTCTATCTATATGTGTAGGCTATAGGTTTCACATTCCCTTTTAATTCGTATCCACTAATAAGTCTACAGTTGTCATTATAGATAGGTTGTTGCATAACTTAGTAGAATTTGAGGATGTTGCATGTCCATTTATATAGAAACATAGGCCTACTTTCGAAGTGTTATCATTTTTAATAACCCACGTTTCACAATATACTGTGCAAATAAAGGCCTAGACTCGTGATCAACTAATGTTGTTGCGCTGCATTGCCTTTAAGTGTCGCCAACTGACGATACACATTGGAAATGTGCGTACGCCAGACATGAAGTTTGCGTGGAGGACCGCACATTCTCACGCTCAAGTCATTCTTCGTACATCCGGACGTGAGTGTGAGAAGTGGCGTACGCAGCATTTTTGTGCGTACGCAAGTTTTGTACATGAGGCCCCAGGTCAGTCTCAAGGCTAGTGTGCTAGCTAGGGAGGAGGCTATGGCAAGCCATTTTAACATTTACCCGCTAGACTGGATATGTATTGCAGATATCTGTAATTCAGTTTTGCTTAGTCAAAACGAACATTTTAGTTATCGGCAATTGAATTCTTCCTATCCATAATTGTCATTTCAGATATCCACAAGTAGTGGATAGTCAAACTTAGCGGGTAAATGTTAAAATGGCTTGCCATAGGAGGCTCTGTCAAAGAAAGTCGAGAACACTGTGTGTATGTCTTTTTTTGGCCTTTCTATACCTTTAATGATAGTGACAGTGGAGAGTGACAGGAAGCGAATGGGAGAGAGAGCAGGGGTGGGATTCGGAAAGGACCACGGGGCGGGAATCGAACCCGGGTCGCCAGCGTATGGTGCAGGTGCCCCAGCCAGTTGCGCCAAAGCTGGGGCAAACTGTTTGTATGTCTTGAACTAGGCAAAATCTGTGTGGATTTGTGTATGGGTGGTGAGTGTAATGTTTAAGGTGTACAAATTATGAAGTGCTTTGTGACTTTGACGTACAGCATGCCGGTCAGATGTCAGAAGCTGTTATAACGAATGTTGATAGTAGCCTGCAAAGTCCCACATAGTCTGCGGTGTCCCGCCGGCGGGACGGTTGCCCCCTACCCCAAAAGTGGCGCCGGCAGGTGTAATCCTGTACGCACTGTGCGTACAATTTTTTCACAGCTTTATTTATGAAATCATTCAATATTAGCCTACAACAATAAAAAAAAAACTTGTATGACAACTAGCCTATATTTATTGACTCATGTGCAATCTGAATATTGGCCTTATTCCAAATAAAACCGGAATATGGTGTGCATGGAAACCATAGACTATAAAATATGAAAACGTAGCATTGTCATGCCTTGGCCTGTGTGGCATGGCTTTGCATGGGTCAATTCTGACGCTTAAAAACGCAACGTTCCATTCAATTATAGGATAATAGCCTAAATCATTCAGTCATGAAAAGAAAACAACAGCAGCAGCTTAATATTTTTCAGGCTTTTAATAACCGTAACGTTAAAAGACGCACTGTTTTTAGCAGTGATGCTGACACTGACAGCAGTGAGAGATTGTCCTCTACGGTCACGGTCTACACATGTTTAAAATGTTGAATTGTTTGCTTTCCTCTGTAGGTTTGTTTAAAAAAAATAAAGCACTGTTTGGAACAAGGATTCAGTTAATGCGTAGAGCAGAGGTTCTCAACCTTTTTGGGGCTAAGGTGTGTCATGACGAGTCGGGTTGGTGCGGGTGTTAAAAATCCTTGCCAGCGTAGGCTTATCATCTAAAAGTTTGGGACAACCAAAACAGCAGTGCAATGTATTTAGGCTAGAGTGTTGTGAGCAAATCGTTATTGTTAGTAGTTTACCATAACTGTGTTTATCGCAAATTGCGACATAACTTGGTTTATTTTTTTTTCTTTCCCTTTTTCGCGGGTTGGGCAGTGAAGTTAATGCGCATAAGGTATGTTCACCTAATTTGAGCCAGAGCCCCTGCTCTGTAAAGGTATTCCTGTCCTTCCCAAACTGTGTTTAAATAGTGTGTTTAGCAACCAGAATTTAAAAAAAATCCCGGGGGAGGACTCATCCCAGAACTTTTAAAAAGCTTGAAACACCCCTATAGCTCACGTAGCCTGCAGCCAGTGTTGTAAAAGTTAGACGCTTCATGTGGTAGGCTACTTGATAAGGGATGGCATGGGTAGGTTGACGTGACTAATTCTGTTCCAATTTATGTAAATGTTTTTCTTAGACTCAATAAGGAGAGGCCTAGATGTTAGACTAGCCTACATTTACCAAAAGCGCAAATTTTGTAAATAAGGTCGGGTATCTTTTTTTTTTGGGGGGGGGGGGGGGGGTGGGCTGGGCCACGTATGGTGCGTACTATGGAATACAACCCTAGCGGCGCCCCTGTACCCCACCACCCCTCCAACATTCTAATTCATTTTTATACATCAAAACAAAAGTCGCATGGGAAGTTTCCATAGGGAAATTACAAAACGCATGAGCATACCTTGGCAAATCATGGTGTAAAGTATTCATATCAAGTGACCTAGAGGGCTGAAATGTGGTCAGTTCAGAGATGCTTGTTATCCGGCAGAAAGAAAAAACAATATTCTAGCTTCTGTAACTCTGTTTTAGTACATCACACAGTTCTTCTGATTGTTGTCCAAGAAACTACAATGTCTTAGCTTTCCAAAGAGGTCAAGCATTTGATTATAGGCAAAACTAGGTGGGAACAGTGCCCTCTGAAGCAGGCGCTGTGCAATTTCAGGCAAAAACTTGAAATTGGTATTGAGGATTAAACTGTTGTTAAATAAGTGAGGTATTCACCTAAAGTAACATTGACATAATCTCTAGCTCATTATGAATTCAACATGTGTTCAGTATGTAAACATAATGTATTATGAATTAGTTTACTGTTTGTACCTTATGAATTCATCATGAGTTCAGTGTACATATTAGGATTTCATCATTTATAACAAAAGAAACACACTGATAACACCTACTAAATAAGACTCAATTAATGAGGAAAAACATATTTGTTAATCCTTAAAGGAGAATTCCGGTGTGGTTTTGACCTAAAGTGTGTTGAAACATGATACCGAGTATGAACGTATGTCTCATAGCTCATCTCGGCTTGTCCCCTGCACTCAGAAATCTGGCGCTAGTTAGCAAATGCTACCAACAGTTTTTCGTTGGGGGTGCCTCGGGCATTGACCTAGCCATGCAAATAAATCACTGTTTTACACCATTTACGAGGCTCAAAGTAGCTCCATACTTCATTGGTAGACTTCCGAGGGCCTTGACATTTAAAATGAGACATTGAGAACTTTGAAAAAGCACTGGTAGTTCATTTACAAGACGATTTATACAGACAGTACCTTAAGGAATTTTACCGTTCGACGCCATCTTGAATTTAGTCACGATAAGTCGAGCGATGAGTACGAACGAACAGGTATGATAACGGGATCAGATTCCAAAAATAATTCAGTGGAAATGCATGGATTCAGTATCAAGATACAAAGGACAGACTTATCAGCAATGATATGATGGCTTTGTAATGTCTGTGTATATATATATATATATATATATATATATAAAAGTGAAAGGTGTGAAACAAACCATATGACATTGAAAAATAGTGCTATTATCATCTAATAAGTTGACATTTTATAACAGACCAGAGAAACTTTGGTAAGTCTTCAAATAAATTAATCAAAGTTTCTGTACTGCAGATTTAAGTAGAATTAACATTAAAATATATATATACATATTTGTTTTCTTAGTATCACACATATTTCCTGGAAAAAAACGCTTTCAAATAAGCTAGAGCTGAATAAAATCAAACATTCAAACAATTCAGTCAGAGCCAATCATACCATCAGAAGGACATCAAAAACTGGCACTAGTTCTGGACTCCTAGGTGCGTCAAAACATGAACTTTTCTCTGAATAAGCAATAACAAAATATTAATATCATTTTATGTACTATTGTATTGCAGTGTAAACCTCCCTCCCAATGCCTTAATAGTTGTGCTAGTGAGAGAGCTACAGTAGCAGCCTGGGCTTATAGCTCAATTACTCTATATACACTCGACTTCCGATTTGAGGTGCTGCTGTTTGCGTGGGAGAATGCAGTGTTGATCCGCACGGTTCAACACAACGCAGGTTACACCTGCACACCAGCACACACAGCAGAGGTTCTGTCACCACTCGTAAGCTCATGATGGACACAACTGTAGTGGCCCATGGGGAGTCATAGAAAGGGTCAGGATAGGTCACACAGCTCAGGACCAAACACGGCATGTAGAGCACTACAAGGGTGAACAGGGCAACTGCAAGCACAGAGAAACCTGGACGCTTGTGTCTGAGTGGGCTAGGAGATGAGTGAGAAAGTCTGATGGTAAACACACTTGTTATGATGGCCAGGATCACTGGCACCACACAGAAGATGAGGTTGATGGTGTAGCCAAAGGTGAAAAAGTGACAGCAGATCACAAAGATCCACATGGTGACAGAAAAAATTAAGCACCAGAGGAAATGCACAGAGCATGATGGGTAAACAAGAGACAGAATCCCCTTTAGCACCACCAGCTGGTGAAAGTGCAAACCCCCAAGCCTTGCCACTGAAAATACACTGTAAAGCACCCAGCAGGGTAAAAAACGATAGCATGGATTTCCATCCAGAAAGTTTGTGTTCACAAAAGGACTCATGAGCAGCTCCGCTATGTCACTTAGGATGAGTAAGATGATGAAGGCTGAGACATGACCCCCTGCATCTTGATGGCGTCTCAGAGAGTAGAGGGCCCAGATGACAGTGGGCAGCCCCGCACACAGACCAGCAGAGAGGAACAAGGACAGCACAATCTCCACAGCCATGGTGTAGGAGTTGGATGAAGGTGCCACAGAAGAGAGTTGAGGATTCTGTTCAAGAAATACAGTAGGTCAGAGACAGGATGTAACCTAGCAACTGAAGAATAAAGCCTTGTATTAAACTATTTCAGCAGCCTAAACAAAAATAATTAAAAATAAAATAATAATGATAATAGTAAATCACAAATTCTATTGAAAATGAATGTACAACATTTTTCTTTTGTTTTTTTGAAACTAGCAACCACTTGTTGCTGCTAAAAATACAGGATGTGCAAAAAAAAATCGTCTGAACATAGACCGGCACTTCCTGACACTAGTTCCTGACAAACCAGAGATCCAGGAAGCAGAGATAATGTCTTTTTTTTTTAAACTAGCAACCACTTGTTGCTGCTAAAAATACAGGATGTGCAAAAAAAAATCGTCTGACCAAAATGCAAATTAATTTAAAGAAATTCCTGGATCCAGCCCTTAATTTGTATCCAATCAAATATGTAATGGGGTCTTCCGCCAGATTTCATTAAATTGGTTACAGAAAAACTGCTTATGGAACAAAAACAATGGATCAACGCATGCTGATAAAAATGAAATAAACTGCATATTTTAAGCAGCATCTTACATACTGACGATAGTTCACACAAACATCAAAAGTCAATATTGTCATGTAATAAAACTAAAAAGCTAAAAAAAATATTTCTTGTCTACACTCAAGTCAGACAAATAGGTCAACACCGTTGTATGTCAGAAAAGACCTACAGCAGATATCACTACAAAAACATGATGCGCATCATGCATCACCTACCTATATATCCTCTTTTAGATAACTTTAGCTCCTTCTGGGGGAAACCTGGACTGTTGAAAAGAGACAGTATCCATCCCACATCAAGGGGTACTTATCTCATTTCAAGGAACATAGACCGTCACTTAACCGAGGCTAGTTCCTGACAAACCAGAGATCCAGGAAGCAGAGATAATGTCTTTACACAGATCTCTGCCGTCCTAACAGTCACCCAGGCATACAGGGCATACAAGGCCAAATAGAGAGGGTGTCTGTACCAAATTAATCGTAGCAATCTTATTATGATAAAAAAACTTTTTCGGTTAAGCGAATTCCACCAAAAACACAACTTACACTTGCTTTACTTAATATCCGATCACTGTCAAACAAAACTGCCTTGGTTAATGAAATTATTACTGACAATCAGATGTGATGTGCCTTACTGAAACCTGGCTTAAACCAGATGAATACCTTCCATTAAATGAGTCTACACCTCCCTCTTATTTGAATTATCATGTACCACGCCACACTGGCAGGGAAGTTGGAGTAACTACAATTTATCAATCTAGTCTTCTCACATCTCCCAAGCTCACACACAAGTTTAAATCTTTTGAAGTTCTAGTCCTCCATTTTTTACCTCCAGACTGGAAAACTAATCAGCCTGTAACTGTGGTCACATGGTACAGACCCCCTGGCCCCTACACTGAATTCTTAGAGGAATTTTTTGATTTCTTCTCCACTTTAACTATTCAAACAGGAAAAAAATACTTATATTGGGTGATTTTAATATTCATATGGATAATGTGAACGATTGTCTCACAATTGCATTTCAATCCCTAACTGACCATGTCAGGTTCTGGCAAAATGTTAATTCACCCACACACAGAGATAACAATACTATTGATCTAGTCTTGTCATACGGCATAAGCATAGAGCAGTTAGCAATCTTACCACGACACCCGACTTTAACTGACCACCATCTAATTACTTTTAAAATGATATTACAATCAGGGCTTTGAACCGGTTCAAGGAACGAAAACGAAAACCGGGAACTTTTTGTATTTTACAGGGAACAGGAACGAAACCGGAAACGTTATTATTTTTTATGTTCTGGAACAGGAACACTTATTTAAAAATAATGGTAGCCGGTTAATACCGGTTTTATTTCGTTCCTCAAAGTTTTCGTTGCCTAAAAAAAAAAGTAATTATTTTCCTGCGCACGTTACCATGACGGCTGAGGTTCACTTCCTGTGTGACATCACATCAGACATTCGCTGACTGTATGGAGAGAGATCGGTGGATTACAAAGTCTCCACTCCACATCTTAAATAAGGGGTAAATTACTATTCATCGTTAATTAAAACGCTCATTCCAAACACAATAACAATAGCTATATTTGTCGACTCCACGTTAATGATGGACTAGCGAACATTTGGCTAAATGGCGCCAACACCTCTGTTTGCCTAATGCACAGATGGCTTGTTACGGTATGAGTAGGCCTACTGGATGGCCTTTCCCCCCGACAGTTGGAATTTGTTGTTGCCCGAGTGGCATAACCACGTGTCTTAATAATGTTGTTTCATTTTCTCTTTTAACAATAAACTACACATTTGAAATAATTGTAGGCCTATTTAATTATTATTATTATTATTAATAATATAATTATTATTATTTAATAATGGTTGTAATATTATTACATTTGGTTTAAGCTGGATGAGAAAGATGTGACATAATTCTATAGCATTAAACAGCTGACAGGAACGAAATTAACCGTTCCGGGAACAGTATTTTTTTGTTCTAACCGGTTCGGGAACGTCAATTTATTGGTGGAACTCATAACCGGAAACGTTATAATTCCGTTTCTGTTCGGAACGAACCGATTGGAAAAAAAAAATCGGTTCAAAGCCCTGATTACAATATGCAGTACCTAATTCAGTTGAATACTACAGCCGCGGCCTATCTCAAAAAACTAATGCAGACTTTCTAGAAAAAATGTCACTTACGCTTGCCCCATTCCGGACTCATGAGGTATCAGAAGGCCCTTTCCTTAATCCAGCCGAGGTCGATTTGTTAACTGATAATGTGATGAACTCATTACGCACAACCCTTGACTCTCTAGCACCACTCAAAAAGAAAATAAGAAAACAAGTAAGGCGTGCTCCATGGTATACCACACAGACAAAAACCCTCAAACAAAAAGCGTGTAAACTTGAACAAAAATGGTGTACCACTAAACTGGAAGTTTTTCGCCAAGCATGGAAAGATAATGTGCTGTTCATGTATGAGTTCATGTATGAGATGATTCATGAGATATTAAGGAATGGAGTAATACATAAATCATTAATTAATTCATGCATCATTTCATGATAATTCATGTACCCTTACCGTAAAGTGTTACCCAAACATCTCTCACAAGCACCCTTGTGGGAACTAATTGAGACAAGTTGTAAAAAACCCGGGCTCACCAGGGGTACGTTTCCCAAAGGCATCGTTGCTAACTAAGTTAGCAACTTTGGGTTACATGCTGCTATTCCGACATGCCGCTACTTAGACATTGGTGTCTAATTGTCGAAGTGGCGGCATTAACATTAATTTTCAGGCGTCCCACTACTGCGCCATTTTTTTTTCATTGTCGGAGTAGCGGCACTTGACCTTTTTTCAAACGTCCTGTCATTCCGACACGAGGTCCTTAACAGTGCCATAGCCAGGATTTTTCAACGGAGTGGACTTTTGCGAAGTAGGCCTAGGGTGGGCCTTTATTTTTTTTATTCCAATATGGGCAGTATAGCCTAGGCCTAAATCGTCCCAACTTTAAACAACACACGATTTCATCACAGCTCAGACGATGTATGGCAAAAAAACAATAAAAGGCTACATTGATAAATAGCAGGGGCATCGACAGGATTGGATTCTATAATAGCCTACGCACAAGAACTTTAACCGAATGAAACCGAAAGGTTAGTCACGTCTTTAAGAGTGCGCCTCACACACACCAGCTCCGTTGAACATTGTATTTTTTGTGTTTAAGAGCTAAAACAAGTTGATTAGAGAGTCACATTTGAAATGTCGGGTAGTCTAAATTATAGCCTATAGCGCGTGCATCTCAGAGGAAGAGATTTTGGAGAGAGAGAGAAGATGTAGGTGATGATTATTTGTGTCTGGTGGTAATTAGACTTGAGTATACAGTAGATACTCTAGATACCTAGAATTGTTTTGAATAAAAAAAGATAAGACAACAAATGAAATGTGACCCTGCAAGGCGAAACCAGTCGTTTTGGTAAAATTTAATGTTAAAAGTTATTGTACTCACACGAACGGCCATAAACTAAACTTTCCAATAATATGCATATCGAGGGTATTGCAAATAGTATTGGGTATTGGATAGTCGCCGACCCTCATTAGATGTGGATATTTGGAGGTTAGGATAGCCTTCAAGAAACAAGGTTATCGCAGTTGCTGTGAGACATACGGCCCTTCTCCAGTCTCTCTCAAAATCAAAACACACCCAATTCACGCTTGGACTTTTCGATGTTTCTAAATGTTGGGACTGATGCAGGGTCGGACTGGGAACAAAATTCGGCCCTGGCAATTTTCTCCTGGACCCCCCCCCCCCCCCAAATAAAAAGCAACACTTCATAAACTAAACCCAAACATTAAACATTTAGATTTTTTTTTTAATTCTGGTTGCTAATCACACCATTTTAAAGTGATTTGAGAGGGACAGGATTCAGGGATAGGCAAGACAGTCTCATATTCTGTCTGTCTCACGTCATGTTACCCCATGCATTAAACCACATGTCACTGCTTGGCTAAATGAAAATATAGGCTACTGAACATGGACATCGGGCATGGACCGAACATGGAACATGGATGCTCACCTGGTAACCTGGATTACAGACTACCTGACCGAGCGACCACAGTTCGTCAGACTGAAGAACTGTCTCTCTGACACTGTGATCAGCAGCACTGGAGCGCCACAGGGAACTGTGCTCTCTCCAGTCCTGTTCACCCTGCACACATCTGACTTCTGCTACAACACCGAGTCATGCCACATGCAGAAGTTCTCTGACGATACTGCAATTGTGGGGTGTATCAGGGACGAGCAAGAGGAGGAGTACAGGAGCCTGGTGGAGAACTTTGTGCAATGGTGCAAACTCAATCACCTTCAACTCAACACTTCAAAGACCAAGGAGATGGTGGTGGATTTCCGCAGGTCTAAGCCCGCTCTGCTACCAGTCTCCATTGATGGGGTCAATGTGGAGGTGGTAAGCACCTACAAGTATCTGGGTCTCTACCTGGACAATAAACTGGACTGGTCAGCCAACACTGACGCACTCTACAAGAAAGGGCAGAGCAGGCTGTACTTCCTGAGGAGGCTGCGGTCCTTCAATGTGTGCAGCAAGCTCCTCAGGATGTTCTACCAGTCTGTTGTGGCCAGCGTCCTCTTCTATGCAGTGGTATGCTGGGGAGGAAGCACAAAGAAGAAGGATGCTGGGCGACTTGACAGGCTGGTAAGGAAGTGCATCACTTCAATATCTGACAAAAGGACCCTGAACAAACTGATCAACATCTTGGACAATGAATGCCATCCACTCTACAGCACTATTAAAAAGCAAAAGAGCTTGATCAGCTGGAGACTTAGCTCACTGCCATGCACAACTGAAAAGCTGAGGAAGTCATTTGTCCCCAGGGCCATTGAACTGTTCAATGCTTCACTAAAGGGAAGAGGCTCTGCTTAGTCTGTCTGCCTCTCCACCCTCTCCATGTTTGAGTACTGACTGCCCACTACTGCTTTACTACTGTTTTACTAATGTCCACAGCCTAATGTTTTTACTACTGTTTTCCTGCTACACTGTTTTTCATGCTATATTAGCACACATGATCAATGGCTTCTGCTACAATACTGAATGGCTGTAACCCTATTACCTCAACCTGTTCTTGCACTGACATAGTTTTTTATATTACCTTGTCTACATTGTACTTTACTCTCCGATTTGTCCATATTATTTATGCTGGTCTCTAGACCTTATTATTGCACTGTTGGACTAATGTTGGACTACTTTTTGCACCTTCACCATGACACTCACTCTCTTGAGCATCTTACCATGCACACATAACTAAAGGACTACTGTTGGACTACTTTTTGCCAAAAGTAGTCACTACAAGCGTCTCATGCTTGATCACCCTCAAGCACACTGGATTTTTTACATTTATTTATATAGTATATTTAGTATTTAGTTTTGTTAGTTTTTCTTATCTTACTACTGTCTCTATTGTACAGTGGAGTTTGGTTATATGTTTATACTTATACTTATATACTTATATTTACCATTTCTGCTGTAAGTGCATGTTGTGTGTGATGTCTGTATGCTACTGAGACCCCCCTGAATTTCCCCTCGGGGATCAATAAAGTATCTATCTATCTATCTATCTATCTATCATCGTCATAGTTGACAGAAATTACGTTTTGTGCCAACGTGTTGTAGAAACACAACCACAACCTTAATTTAATTAACTTAATTTGGTGCAAATCTCCTTTACTTTGGTTATAATTCACATTAACTGTTGGCTATCACCACAAGTATAGCCTACTAAACGTTTTTGCCCAAGTTTGTGTGCCGTCATCACATTTTGCTAAATTAGGCTACCTTTGTTACTAACCTACCAGTTGATGGCCTACTTTTTACCTGCATCGACTCGCGATTGATTGTGCATCTAATGTAGGGCCTAGCCTAACACTCGGTGGAGAGACTTGCACTTTCCATGTTTCACTTTCACTGTCGTTGTGAGCTAAAAGGCTAGGCCTACTATATGGAAAATACTTTGAAGTTCCTTTTGAGTAGGCTACCATGCACTCGTAGGCTATATTTCCCCACAAACCTAGCGGCTGCTTGGACAAATCCACTTGAGGGGTGGGGCAGGGGGGCGCGATCGTAACACACACTGAACCTGTCATGAAGAGGCCAAAATGATTGACCTGTCACCCCCCAAGCCAAATGGATGCAACTGCATTTATAGGCTAGGCCTATGCACTATGCCTACATGACGGGTCGCAAATAGGCTAAATAACTTTAAAAAAATTTAAAAAAAATCCCGGAGGTCACCGGCCCACATGTGGACCGGCTCACCCGGTTGTACAGATTACCAGTCCGAGCCTGGACTGATGGACACTGAACTCTAGGGGTTATTTGAACGTTCGTTGTGAAGTGGTTTACTGTAAAAGGAGCGTCGGATATCCCGCCTGTCTTTGCACAATTATAGGGCCATGATAATGCATGCGCTAGCCTAGAGTCGAGTAAACTAGACTAAACTAGATGTACCGCAGAGCGGTACAAAATATGACCGCCGTCCAGTCCAGCACATTTTTTCCACAAAAATAAATCACGCTGAAAGGCCTATATGATTCTAACTGTCTCACTAAATTGCATTATCCACACTCAATTCTCACTGGTATCTGCTAGACAACAAGTACCAAAACATGATTAGTTCATAGATTTCACATGTAAAATTCATTTTATACAACCCCACCTGCATCTTGCCTGTTCATAATTCTGAGAAATTCTTGAATTGTGTGCATGTGTGCGTGTACACGTTTATGTGTGTGGGTGTGGGTGGGTGTGTGTGTGTGTGTGCGTGCTTGTGTGTTTGCCTGCGTATGTGTGTTTGTGCATGTGCACGCATGCGTACATATGTCTACTGTGTGAGTATGTGTCATAGGTATGATTACTGTGAATGTATGTGTGTGCGTGTGTATCTGTTTATGCACATGTGTGCACATGGAATGGGTTAACATGACCCCTGGAGGCAAACATACGGAAAAAATTGGTCATCCTAGGCCCTATGGTTCTCAAGATATTCACAGAAAACTGTGTCTGCCCTACCCTCCTTTCGGGGGGTCCAGTACAGCGGGGGGGCTACAGATCAAAACGAAAACCGATGGTTCCATGCTATCCATGTGGGGTTACATGCCCACCAAGTTTCGTCTACCCCGGTCTTTCAGTGTCCTGGGAATCCTTGTTGGTGTACGGTCACTAAATGTACACATAAATTATTTTATTGTAAGGCCCCCCATGAACGAAAGTTCACAAAACTTGGCATGCATTCGGAGGGTGTCATAATGATCCTACACTTTCAATTTTGTGCAGTTTTGACCATGTCAGCCAGAGATATTGTGGTGAAAACACCTAATTTTTTGCTTTTTCATTTTTAACTAGGTGGCGCTATAAATGAAATAAGTGGTAATGGGATGGGTTGACATGCCCCCTTAAGACCAACATACAAAAAAAGGTGGACCTCCTAGGCCCTACGGTTCTCGAGATATTCACAGAAAACTGTCTCCGGCCACCTACAGGCCAGTTGGTGTATAGTAACATAAATTAATTTATTGTGTGGCCCCCCATGAACGGAATTCGACGAAACTTGGCGTGCATTCAGAGGGTGTCATAATGATCCTACACTTCCAATTTCGTGCAGTTTTGACTATGTTAGGTCACAGATACCTGCGATTACAACACCTCATTTTTACTTTTTTGTGTTTAACTACTGTAGGTGGCACTATACATGAAATGAGTGGTTATGGAATGGGTTGACATGGCCCCTTGAGATCAACATACAAAAACAAATGGTCATCCTAAACCTTACGGTTCTCGAGATATTCACAGAAAACTGTGTCTGCCCTACCCTCCTTTCGGAGGTGCAGTCCAGAGGGGGGGCTACAGATCAAAACGAAAAACGATGGTTCCATGCTATCCATATGGGGTTACATGCCCACCAAATCTGACTAAACCGCTTCGCTGCGCAGCGGTCATAATAAATATGCAGACATGTTATGTGCAATTCAACAACTGCACACATGACATATAAAATATATATTCCTAGCCTACATTATTATGACCGCCGCGCAGCGAAGCGGTCCATATAGGTTTATATAGGAAGCCATATAGGTTTAGTCAGATTTTTTTTTTTTTTTTCTTTTTCGCATGCCTAAATTTCCGTCAAGGATTCCCGGGACAACATACACTGAGAATTAATCATGCAAACATCACAATTCAGTATTGCAAAGTAAATACCAATTACAAGAGAAAATACTAGTTTTCTACAGACAAGTTTGTCTATGTCAAACCCTTGTTATCAGGGATATCACCACGAAAATATGGTGCATAGTACATCAAGCCATTTTGCCTTACCTTTATGGCGGATTGCAGGAGGACTTTGACAGTTTTCGGTGGGCATGTCACTTCATGGGTCACAGACACTCCCTCTGTCACTCTCTTTTCCTCTCAGTTCAATTAAGCTTTTCAAAAGCACAGGGTCTGAGAATTTCTTTGTCCAAGCTTTTACAAAAATTAATGTTTGTGTGTATGTGTGCGCGTGCGTATGTGTGTGTGTGTCTCTGCAATAACATTCAAGTGTGTATTACTAGAAACTCCTCCTTTTGTCTGAATCTGTTTCTTCAACTATTACGTGTGTAGTCAAGTAATTTTTTCTACTGTAATAAGATGTGCTGTGTTTTCACTCTATCACTGAGCTGCCACTCTGCCTGAACTCACAGTGACAGTCCTACCAGTTATAGCTGGCATTTCATGACTTCTCTCTTTTCTGGAGCTTCAGTTTCACAATCAGACACCAGGTGGCAGTGTTGCAATAGGTGTTTAGAGGTCCAGGCCTGTTTCACATCTGGTGTGCTGGAGAATGAGTGAACTACAGAGGATCGAGGACCCAGTAAGCAAGTGTGTGTCTGCATCTAGGTGTGCCAGTGTAAACCAGGGTAAGTGTGTGTGTGTGTGTGTGTGTGTGTGTGTGTGTGTAGAGAGAGAGAGAGAGAGAGAAAGAGAAATGTAAGGTGAAATGAGGATGGGGAGAGAGAAGTGAGAGAAAGGTGAGGTAGGATGATGTAAGACAAATCTACTTACAGTAGATGACATATTAGTGTGTGTGTGTGTGTGTGTGTGTGTGTGTGTTTCTGTGGGTGTGTTTTTGTATGGCATATTAGTTGTGAATATGAAGATCTGAGAAAGTATTATCTTATCAGTCAAACAGACCACAATGTTGAGGTGATTATTGGCTTTGTACTCTCAGATACATTTATTTATAAAAGTGAAAGCAATGTAACAGAATGAAACCATGAAATAAAAAAGCACAGCTAGGCAATATCATAGGCAACAGGCCAAAAGGAAAAAACACAACAATTGTACAGTCTTCAAAGGACATGAATACACGCCTCACTGTACAGCTAAAATTAAATTTAATTAACTAACCAAGCAACTTAATTAAACTAAAATGAATATAAAACATTTTTAACGTCTTAGGTTCCTTGAAATGATCTGGAACTTTTGAAAACAAATGTCTTCCATACAAACTTCAAAGAAGCTAGAGCAGAGCAGCTAAGAGTGCTAATAAAATCATACATTAACAATATCATCAGAGCCTATCATATCATCAGAGGGACCAGGTGATAACATATCAATCTGACCCCTGTGCTCCTCTAGGAGCTGTGTGTCTCTGTGGAGTCTGACTCCTCAGCATATCTCTGCACACCAGCACACACAGCAGAGGTTCTGTCACCACTCGTAAACTCATGATGGACACAGCTGTAGTGGCCCATGGGGAGTCATAGAAAGGGTCCGGATAGGTCACACAGCTCAGGACTAAACACGGCATGTAAAGCACTACAAGGGTGAACAGGGAAACTGCAAGCACACTAACATCTGTGGGCTTGTGTCTGAGTGGGCCATCAGATGAGTGATGGTTAACTATGAAGGTCACAACACTTGTTATAGCTAAGATCACTGGCACCACACAGATTATTAGGTTGATGGTGTAGCCCAGTGAAGTGAAGTTACAACTGACTACAAAGAGCCACACAGTTAGAGACAGAATGAAGGACCAGAGAAAACGCATAAAGGGGGGTGGATACACAAGAGACAGAATCCCCTCTAGCGCCACCAGCTGGTGTAAGTGCAAACCGCAGAGTCTCACTTCAGCAAAAGTAATATACAACACCCAGCATGGTAAGCGATCATGGCATGGATTTCCATCCAGGAGTCTTGTGTTCACAAAAGGACTCAGGAGTATCTCCACTAAGTCACTGAAGATGAGTGACACGCCGAAGAATGATACATGACCCCCTGCATCCTGATGCCGTCTCAGAGAGTAGAGGGCCCAGATGACAGTGGGCAGCCCCACACACAGACCAGCAGAGAGGAACAAGGACAGCACAATCTCCATAGCCATGGTGCAGAAGTTGGATGTGTGATTCGCTGGTTCTGGTTTTATGAGCAAGAGGTTTAAAAAGATGAGAACAGGGAAATAGGTCATCTTGGTCATGTCAGAGGAGAGTATGTGTCAGATATTACCCCTGTGAAAATTCACTGTGTGGTTGATGCGTGTGCAAAGGTGTGTTTGCATACTGTACATATATTTGTGTGTATGTGTTAAATGTTTGTGTGTCTATGTGGTGTATCTATCTATCTATCTGTACGTACACACTGCCGCTGACTTGAGATGGAAAAGAAGCTCTGGCCGCCCTGTCAAGGACGGTTGTCAAAAAGTACGGGGAAGCTCTTGACGCTTTGGCCGCTCTGACGTGGTAGCATTCTACATTGCTTGTCGTTTGACGCTGAACCGCTTCATAGCTTGTTGACCAAATTTCAACTTTCTGCTTGACGCTCAAGTCGCTCAAGACGCCCAAAACGCGATGCCGTCGGATTTGCCGCTTCTTGCAGCTGAGAGAAGCCGGCTTCCATTGAAAATTAATGACTTCCTGTATATTTTGCAGCTCAAGTCGGAGGCGGTGTGAACATACGGTATGTGTGTGTTTGTGTTTGTGTGTGTGTGTTTGTGTGTCCATGTGTGTTTGTGTGTGTGCGCATGTGTGTGTGTGTGTGTGTGTGTGTTCACACCACTGCCAGATTTCTTGAGGATGAAGAGTATGCATTCAAGGGCCTTGACTCTGTTTAGCATTTCCTGTTAACATCTTACACACTGTGCATCTAGACCGTGCATCTGACCACACCATTGAGAACAGATCAACAAAACATCAATCACAAACCACAAGCAGAAAAAAAACCTTGCCATAGACTGGTTTCAGGTCCCTAGCAACCATAGTCAAGAACGCACTCGGAGGACAAGCACTAGTTTGTTTACACGGACAGCGCATAGAAAGCAAGCTGGCTGAAATTGATATAAAATGAAGAATAAAAGCATATTGTCTTCATATTTCGATGTAGTCGAGTCTGCATTGTTTTCATCTAGAGGTGTAGCGGGTTTACCTATGAAAAAGAAACAAATGTTTTACGGAAGGTAGGCTAAACATTTGGCCAGTCACTGTGAAGTTAGGTTAGGGTTAAACCTATTTTATGCTTCTGCGTCGAATCAACAGTATATAAGTATATATACTTTTTTGATCCCGTGAGGGAAATTTGGTCTCTGCATTTATCCCAATCCGTGAATTAGTGAAACATACACAGCACACAGTACACACAGTGAGGTGAAGCACACATTAATCCCGGCGCAGTGAGCTGCCTGCGTCAACAGCGGCGCTCGGGGCTGAGGGGTTAGGTGCCTTGCTCAAGGGCACTTCAGCCGTGCCACTGGTCGGGATTTGAACCGGCAACCCTCCGGTTACAGGTCTGAAGTGCTAACCAGTAGGCCACGGCTGCCCCCCCACAGACCCCTCTGCATTGCTGCGAATTGCCCAGGGGCCCAGTTGTTCATAATCCATCGATGATAACATGCACCTCCAAAAAATGTATACTTTGCATTGAGATGCAGACCGCAAGGACTGTGATTGATAGTCGGTGTTTCAAGCAGCCTTTGGGGAGTTAGCAACATGCTAATTCACTGACATAAGCTTTGCAAATAAACTCAGACATATTTTGGTTACAATGACAGTGTTATCCATTTGTAAAGTGTCTATATGTCATTAACGTTAGCACTTCGCCAGCAAGCAGTACTTTGTGGGCACAGTAGGGCTTCAACTACACAAACAATTAGTTTAGATTTAGATTAAAGTAAAAATATTTATACCTACTCAAAGGCTACATAATGACAACGGTAGGTAATCATTTCCCCCCGAGGTCAGAGTAAATACTTTAATAAAGTAGCCTACAGTATGCCGCTGGCCACACATTGAACGATCGACTGAAATAGGCCTACAATGCACAAAATGCATTGTGCTGGATATTAACTGACAGGAAAGTAGCCTATACATGACGGATTAGCTAAGATAGGCTACCTTATAGTATGCAATAACATTAATTGCAAGCACATGTTTACTTTCTTAAATCAATCTACTCAAATGGAGTGTCAACTTTAACTTTAGGCTACCCTGCATCTTGTCATTTGTGTTAAATGTAGGCTAATGTTAGCCCCGTTATCATAGATCATAAGTCTCTTACAGAAATTATATACTGAAAAATATGATCAAATAAATTGTTAACATTACTAGCCTACCCTATTTTACTTACCCTACATAATTTCATTTTTTCCTCTTGAGCATGAAGATAACATTTGTGGCATAACTTTGTAACTTCATAATGCATGCTTCGTATCCAAATGTCTAGCCTATTAATACTATTTTAAACATTTTTAGCTTTGAACTGACACATCACAAAAAATGAGATGTCTCCTGTACTACACACGGGAAATTCAGTCTGCTTTTCTCTGCCAAAAATTAACAATTTTCAAGCACCTTGCGATCTTTCTTTCAGTGTCTTGCATCCCGCTCTGGGTTTGCTTGTCCTCTGAGTTTGTCCATAATGGTGGTTGTTAGGGACTTGAAACCGGTCTATAATTTTGCAAAAAAGATTAAAAATGCACACACTCTCTGACACTTTAAAATGTGATATGTGTATGTGTTTAATTCTCATGAGGCTACAATGAAAGACTTTGTTTGTAGGAATAGAATATTATGAAAATGAAATTTAACATAATGATGGTAATAATAATGTACAAGCACACAATTGAAAGCAAACAAACCATTATGATTGTAAGTGTGTAACTATATGCAACAATAGTTTAAAGCAAGGACAAAAGACTGATGAGACAAATTAATATTATATATGTATTGTGCCAGATGGCATAAACTATGTTGTTGGAGAGTTGATTCTAAAATATAAAATTGCATTGCAAATAATTTGACTAACTTAAACGTTCTGTTGTGTAATAGCCACAGCAACTTGAAAGTTTGATTTTTTATCGATAATAATATAAGGTGCAGTAGAGATATACTGTAGATGTAACAGTCAATACAAATAGTAGACCTCTTATAAATAGTAGACTATTCCTAATAAACAATATTGTTGTGTGTGTGTGTGTGTGTTTTCTATATTGCGACCGATTGTTTAGTATTTTACTAACAAGTGAGATCATTTATTCTGTATTTTTACTATATATATATATATAGTAAAAATATATACTATATATAAATCAGTATATATAAATATATAAATCTGTATATAAATTTCATTCTGTATTTTTACTATATATATATATATATATTCAGATATAGATATATATATACATATATATATGTATATATATCTATATCTGAATATATATATATATATATATATATAGTAAAAATACAGAATGAAATTTATATACAGATTTATATATGCTGGCATACATAAATCATAACTTGTTTACTATCATATATACAAATATACAGTCTTACTTGAACATATGTTTATATCTTGTAATTCCATTCATGTAATGTATACATGCTTTCATAACTTCCAGAGCTTTCACTCAATACAAAAACTGTGGAATTCATAAAAGCGTATATGAGGTCTTACCTGTTTGGTCTAGTGTCGCAAAACTTAATGCACTCACTGAATGGCCTACACTACATCACTGCAGTTGAGAAGATAAGCCACCCCCTCTTCTCTCTCTCTCTGTCTCTCTCTCTCTCTCTCTTTCACCTCTCTCTATTCAGTTCAGTTTAAACAACTGAATAATAAGCATATATCCACCAATATACAAAAACTTGTGCATACCAAAACATTCAAAAGCAGGATGGGACGGTGCATGGCTGCCGTTCCCTGCCCAGGGGAAGAGGCCTGAGAGCTGATTGGATAGTCAATGAGGGCCAAAACACATGTGGCAATAGCCATGACCAGAGGTACCAAACATGTACAGAGGTACATAAACGCTGAAACTGAAATACAGGGGTACTTCAGTGGTACATAGCCGACTAACAAATGCCACACAGAGAGACAGACGATCATGGAGTCGGAAGCAGAAAAGATATGAGCTGAATACTGAGGGTGTCTGAGACAGAGGACGCTCTCTAGCGCCACCAGCTGGTGGAGGTAAAGGGCAAGGAGCCGTGTCCCAATGAACATGTCAGAGAGGCCCGAGACAGCATGCTGTTGAGCAGAGTAATGGCCGCCAAGCATGTTCTGGAACACTACGGGTCAGGCAGATCACTGAGGAGGAGGAAGATGATGAAGGTGGAGACTCGGCCACCTCCACGCTGGTTCTTGTACAGGTAACGTATGGCCCAAAGCCAAATAAACAGACCCACGTACACGCCATGTGTACGTGTGTGTGCGTGTGTGTTGTACATGCTGTCTGTTGATGGCACCAATAGGAAAAAGAACAAGACTTTATTTAACAGACAAAACTAGTAGGCCTAATCAAAGCCTGCCACAGCAACTGGCCTACTTACGCAACCACAGAGTACACCACAATGTGTATTTTGAGTAACTTTAATACATGTAGTGCCAACAGTATGCTTCAAATGGCTAAAAGTTGCAACAATTCAGGTCAATAAAATTGTACATCAAAATCATCATAAATAAGTAAAATAATAAGCAGATTTCATTGTTAGAAGACAAAATGAAAAGCAGACAGGACAAATGACAGGTGTCTGTTAGGTGATCTCTGTGTATTTTAAAGATCAATAGCACAAGTAAACCGACAGAAAAAAATCTAGATAATGATGAGAATCACTATTTTCATTTGAATGAGTCATGGAAAGCGTATAAATAATACCCTTTAATGTATATATATATATATATATATATATATATATATATATATATATATATATATATATATATATATATTCAATGTATATAAAATGTTCCAGTCTTATCCAGAGTCTATGCATTTGTTGATGACTATGTAACTTTTTTTCTTTCATTCTCAAAACCACATACACACACTGTTGAAATATTTTCCCAACACAATTTTTCTTCAATTTCCTGAAAACTAATGGATTTGGACATGGTCATTTGGACGAGGTTTTCACCCTGGCAGCAACGATATGCAGATTTATTTATCTATTTTTATCTAAATTATTTTGGACTCATAATCAGAGAGTCAGACAGAAAACTATATTATCGAAAGTGAAGGACAGCCATCTTGTCATTGTCTCTGTGGTCACAGAAGGTCTGTGCTCTCATTACTCGTTCAAGAAGGGGCTGGACAGCCTTCAGTGCTATTGTGGTCACTCTCTATTTGGTCTCTCCACTCCGCCAACTAGTGGTGAAAAGATGGTATTATTTTAGCAGGCCAAAATAATTAGGTATAATACAAGTTGGATGAAAACACCAGGTATATTCATAAAGATGTACTGTATTTACTACAAGATTGCAAGCAGTTGTCACTACAATCAGAAGAGCCATCTCCACTGGACTAAAGCAATATCCGGAGTCCCTCCAAGACCATCACCCATGTTCTCAACATGGTGAAGATCCATAAGCATTCTGTGTATTCGAGAATCAGTCCGTATTGTATGTATCCGCATTCTGTGTATTCTGAGAAACAAATAACGGTTAGTCCAACGCAAGTCCAAACTATTAACTGTGGTGGGAAACAATTAAACAAATAGACTATGGGTTAAATATGAATCCATAAATAAAGTCAGGGTTGAAATTTTTGATGTTTGGTGGCCTCCTGCCCCACCAGTGGTGAGTACTGTTGAGTCTCTCGCACCTCCTTCTTCAGCCTTCCTGGAGGTGTTATCGCTTATTTAGCCGCTTCTCTGCTCCACCCTTCCACACACGGATGAATAGCCTGTCTCAGGAGGAGCAAGAGAGGTAAAGGCCAGCTTTTGACTAAAGCTTTCAGATAGGTGAAAAAGAGAAAATGTGTGTATTATCCAACTGTTCCAATGTATTTTAGGGCTGCTATAACACATTGATTAAACAATTAGTTGTCAATTATTGAATTAATCGACAACTGTTTTTGTAATTACTTTGTTTGTGTATTAAACTTGAATATGTTTAGCTTTACTTACTCCTCTATGACAGTAAACTAACTAATGTTGGTGTGTGGACAAAACAAGGTATATGAGGACTTACCGTTTTCTGACATTTTACTGATCAAACAATCAATTACTGGAGACTAAAATAAAAATAGGTTGTAACCCTGATTGTACTAAGTGATTAACCGAGGTCTAGATGCACTGATTTAGCAAAATGTCTTCTTCAGCTATGAGGTTAATATGCTATTCAAGTTTGTGCACTGCAAAAACTGCTTATCTTATAAAATCTAACCAAGTCTTTTTAATTTTATCAAGATCAAAAAATCTAGTTGGTATTGTTAACAGTATAAAGAAATGTACCTAATGCTTTCTCGTAAAATTATTTGACTTAATTTGACAAGAGTTTGATTTCTTTTAAGACGCCTTATCCTGAAAACCAGCAAATTTGTCTGCCCGTGCGTTAAGCAAATTTTCCCTAAAAACAAGCAAATTTCTTCTTTCTTCTGATTCACCACAACACTAAGGATGTCTGTTTTTCAGTGAGTTGATGTTTTTTCTGTCAATTAAAGGTGCCATGTGTAAGAATTGAGGTAAAAATATCCAAAAGATGAGCTACACGCATCAAAAGAATGAGAAGAAATAAGGGCGATGATGTCATTAAAAAAATAACAAGGTAGAGTGCTGCAGAGATATCAACCTGAATTAGCATGCTAAATTACTAGCCACAGCCCGACAGGTGTCATAATACCAGTTTCGGCCATGGGAGGCAGTATGTCTCGGTTGTTACTCTAGGGTAAACCAGCTCACTTTCTGGAGGTATACTGCCCCCATTTTTTATGGAATGTGGAGTATGAATTGATTTTTGGCGGACATTACACATGGCACCTTTAAGTGTAAGTATGTGGTATTATAAAGTTTTAATGAATTTTCAAGTTTAATTCAAAACTTAAAAGTCATTGTTGGGAGGGCCCAGGGCCCAGCGGTTTAGATATATATGTATAAACAGTATTTAACAGACAAAATTTGTAACAAAAGATTTCCATAGCAAGTGACCTACTTATGAAGCCACTGCTTAAACCACACTGTGCATAGATAGTCGGTTTATCTTTGAAATGTATAATAAAAGCTGAACGGCTCAAAGTTGTGTTTTTGTTCTATTTTCTGTGTCTTGATTTTTTTATGTTCCATCAGTTGCTCAGCCAGTTAATGATAAATTGCACTGATAAAAACATCAACATAAACATTTAGCTTGTACTAAATACTATACAGTATATTGTGAGGTTTAATCTGTTGATGGCTAAGTAGGCCACTTGGCAATTGTCTTTTAAATATTGTTTTTCTAGCTAGTGTTCAACAAACTTCATGTAGAGACACATATGCAGGTATGCACAGGAACATATATACACACCATGCTAAGATTGTAAGTAATTGATAATAAGTAAGAATGTAAGTAATTGATAAATCAATTAACTGTAATCTAAAGACATATAACTATATATATAGTTATATACAAATAACAAATATTAATTTAAAGATCTGATGTCATTTTGGCAGGACACCCAAACTCAAAATCTCATTCCTCATCATCATTGCCCCTTCAGCGCATTCTTTGAACGTCAGAGCCATCATTGTTCAGTAATGGATGACAGCACCATGGTGATTATCCTCAATGTCGGCGTGTACGAAGGTCTGTTGGTTTGGCTTTGGGCCATACGTTACCTGTACAAGGACTGGTGCGGCGGTGGCCGAGTCTCTACCTTCATCATCTTCCTCCTCCTCAGTGACCTTCTTGATCTGGGAATCATTCCCTTCATGTTCCACAAAATTCTCGGCGAGATGCTAACCGACAAATGGCCAGTCCTCTGGAGCCGCTTCCCTCTGATCTTTGGGACACGGCTCCATGCGCTTTACCTCCACCAGCTGGTGGTGCTAGAGAGCGTCCTCTGTTTCAGACACCCCCAGCATTCAGCTCATATCTTCTCTCCTTCCAGCTCCATGATCGTCTGTCTCTCTGTGTGGGTCAGTGTGGCATTTGTTAGTCGGCTAGTATATACCACTGAAGTACCCCTGTATTTCAGTTTCAGCATTTATGTACTCGTACTTGTGTTTGATACCACTGGTCATGGCTATTGCCACAGGTGTGCTGGCTCTCATTTACCACTGGACAGGGAAGAAGGCCAGCCTTGCTGGTTGCTGCGGCGTCAATTGTGACACTTATGCGTGTTTACCTTCCACTCCTGGTAGTCATGTGCCTGGCACATTTTCCATTCCTCTCTGATGGCCATTCTTTCTACAGTGTGCCGAAACTTGCATGGGTGCTGACCACCTCTGCTATGGGTTTCAGGGTGACGGCTGACCCGCTCTTGTGTGAGTTTATCTGCTCTCAGATCAGAAAGATGCGGTCTGCCACCTCTGAAAGAGATACTTAAAGGTGCAGTCAGCGATTGCACAGGAAGTTACATTTGTTTATGTTGATGTTCACGTTTAAATTCATTAGCTGACGCTTTTGTCCAAAACAACATATATTCAATTTTTACCAATGACCAAATGAAACACACCAGAGAGGTAGCTAACCCCTACCAATAGGATTCCCAAAGAAACTCCATACAGGGCTGGTATATTATCCAGAAATATGTGATATTAAAAAAGATGACAATTGCTGTAATTGCTTATTTCAACATTATTCAACTTTCAGTTTTCATTTAGCCAGTTACGCACTTTGGGAGGACCTACTACTGCATTTCTTATCTATACAACTCTTGCGCGCATTCTGCCACTGACTTAAGCACTTTTCCAACTAAGCACTTTGGAAAGCTGTATTAAGGTTGAACTTCACTACAAGGTGAAACAGCATATTGCTCGCGGTCGGCAGTAGGCCTACATGTAGCTTACACAGAATGTTACTAATGAATTAATATGCTGGTACGGCTTTATGTTTTTTTCCTATTACAGTGTCACAAGGTGGCATATTTCCAGACGTTACCTTATCAATGAGGCTAAACTGTTAAATATGGAAAACCCCTTATAATCACCCTGTTTGGATATTGGAGCTTACCAACAGTGCCCCTTCAGACACCAAGTGTGTGCAACCAGACATGAAGTCATCATTTAATGGCCCTTAGTGGATATTTTGTGGGGAGACTTTTTCATTGACGAAAAAGTGACATACACTGCCTACACCCTTTGGTTATGTCAAAAAGTTTAACAAATACTCAATCAAGGTAGAGTGAATAATACTTGGCTGAAATATGAAATATGTCAAAATTCCATTTGTCCATTCTCACTCCATAATAGGTCCTATAAGTATATATTTATATATATATAAGTATATACAACCATAGTTTATATGGAACACAAAGTACACTTTAATTGTTAGAGAACTGCACTGTGGCACTGTATATCTTACTACAGTGAGGAAACACAAGCTGAGAATACCCAACAACTGCGAAAGGCAGACACCACCCAGAGAAACAGGATGTGTGCACACACACACACAAGTACAGTACACATTACACACAACCACACACATGCACACAACCACACACATGCACACACCAGCGCTGCTAGAAAAATTATGACTATTTAATTGATAAATTATATATTAAAATATATTACTAGTTTTATGGTATATTACAAGGCAGATTGTAGAACCACACAGTCAACTCAATGTAAAGAACATAATCCAGCATGCTTGTCGCTTGAAGGAAACAAATAGCTACAATAGTTATAATTTTGACTATATTATTTAGCCTACTTAATGATGATATTTTACTGTGCTGGGCCCTTAGAATCAAGTGTGTTATCCTTGTTTGTATGTGGTTTTGGTGTTCAATAGCACAACATAGCAAACAACTTTGTACATCTGCCTAAATACAAGCCTGATGAGCTTGGTTTAAAACCAGTTATATATTTATTTGTTTGTACTTATTTGATACATTGAATGTGTTTACACTTTATTTGACAGTGTTGACATAAGAGTGACATGACACTGTCATGAATGTGTCATAAACAAGTCATAACTATTTATGACATAACGCTTCTGTTATTAAGTGACATTCGGTTTTTGTCATAACAAGTTAGGGTTAGGTTTAAGGTTTAGAGTTAGGGTTAGGGTTGGGGTTAGGATTAGGGTTAGAGGTTAGGATTAGGGTTAGGGTTAGGGTTAGGTTTCATGTGTCATGACAGTGTCATGTGTTCATGACAGTGTCATGTCACTCTTATGTCGATACTGTCAAGTGTTACCTTGAATGTTTATATTGACTAACTGCCAGAACAACTGGTGAAACAGAACATGTGCAAACAAAGTGAAAATAGAAAACACCAAAACACAACTTTTAACCGTTTCACTTGTATCACACAGTTCAAAGTAAAACAACTGGCATTGCACAGCATGGCTTAATCTGTGGTTGGCTAAGTAGGCCACTTGCCCACTGACGCTCATTTCTAAATACAGGGCCTGTTTAAAGGTGCAGGAAGTTGCATTTGTTTATGTTTATATTTAAATTTATTAGCAGCAGCTTTTTTCCAAAAAACATATAATACATTTTAACAAAGGACCAAACAAAATACACCAGGGAGGTATCTCACCCCTCCCTTCAGTATTCCCAGAGAAACACACAGAATTGCGCTTTTGTTAGTGGAACAGGCTGCCAGGCGCACCTGCAGGTGTACGGCCGTACGCACTGTGCGTACCATCAGGCTACTCAACAACAAGAGAGAATTTCCTGTGTTTGTGTCTAAGTCTTATTCACACCAAACTGGCCTACCATGACTTCCCAACTCTGCACAGTATCCCATTAACTGCATGACAGTAGGCTATTTACAATTTTCTTTAAAGTAAAGTTTGTAAACACGTTATCAAAATCAACTTAATGCAAAACTATGCACGCACACACCTTTTGTTTGAGTGGGAGAGAGAATACGCACGCAACACGCAACAATTACAGAATTTGTAGGCTAGGCTGTTTGTTTTATTTTACTATCTATAGTTGCTGGTTATCAGCACACAATGTTAAGCTAATTCACTAACTCAAGACTCAGTAGAAAAAACAGAGGCGCACTCAAGGGCTTGATACTAATACAATTTGTATTGAGAGCCGAGGTTTTAACAATGATTCTAAGAACAAAAACTAGGAAACAAACGTTTCGGCCTTAGCCCATTATCAATGTCTCCATTATGGAGATTATGAAGTGTGTAGTCTTGTTGGAAAGCCCCACTTCTGCTCTGTCACGCAATAAAGGTTTCATCTCGCTGCGATGAACACTTCCGTAGCAATGTAACAGAGAAGAAAGGGTGTGTTTTTGGACGCACTTTGCGTCAATCGGGTTTCTGGCGCTTCACTTTTACAATCAGATTTTCAGTAACCATCCAGAGGTCCAGGCCCGTCTCACATCTGGAGTGCTGGAGGGGGTGAGACTGAGCAACACAGGACCGAGAACCCAGTGAGCAAGTGTACGAATTGTTCGTGTATGGCATATCAGTTGTGAAAATAAAGATCTGAGAAACTGAAAACTGACTCACAGATACATTTATTTATAAAAGTGAAAGCCATGCCCCAGAAGGAAAACATTATATAGAAAAGCAAAGCTAGGTAATATCATTTATTCTTTTAGACAACAGGCCAGAAAAACAAAATAATTTTCGATTTGCAGTCTTCAAAGACACAAATCTGTCTTTTCACTGAACAAAAGTTTCACTGAACATTTGAAATAAACTAGAGCTAAAATGAATATGAAACAGTTATATGTCTTAGGTTCCTTGACCTAGAACTTTTAAAAAAAAATGCCTTTCATACATATTTCAAAGAAGAGTAGAGCAGCATTAACAGTGCAAACATTATGACATCATATGTTTAATATTATCAGAGCCACTAGTATCAACCAGTGGTCCTTTAACCAGGTGGTATTAATGTGACCCCTGAACTCTGCTATGTGTCTCTGGAGTCTGACCTATCAGGGAGTCCCTGCATGGGCGGATTATGAACTTTCGGGCCCCTGGGCCCAGATGTATTAAGGGCCCCCCACTTATTGTCGTATATGTGGGAGGGGGGGTTTGGGGGTCCTCCCCCAGAATTTTTTTTATTTGTTTGATGTGATTTCCTGTATTCTGATGCATTTTGGGGATGGCCAATACTAAATTCAATCAGATTCATAGCCTACATCCTGATTTGTTGATATTGAGGCAATGATTCCATGCAAAGGCTTGGGCTTCAGGGCCCCCTGACCCCTTGGGCCCCTGGGCCTGGGCCCTGTAGGCCCATGCAGTAATCCATCCCTGAGCCCCTGCAAACCAGCACACACAGCAGAGGTTCTGTCACCACTCGTAAACTCATGATGGACACAGCTGTAGTGGCCCACAGGGAGTCATAGAAAGGGTCAGGATAGGTTACACAGCTCAGGACTAAACACGGCATGTAGAGCACTACAAGGGTGAACAGGGCAACTGCAAGCACAGATACAGTAGACCTGTGGGCTTGTGTCTGAGTGGGTTAGGAGGTGAGTGTGAAAGTCTGATGATAAACACACTTGTTATGATGGACAGGATCACTGGCACCACACAGAAGATGAGATTGATAGTGTAGTCCAGTGAAGTGAAATTATAACTGACTACAAAGATCCACACAGTTAGAGACAGAGTTGAGGACCAGAGGAAACTCACAAAGCATGATGGATAACCAAGAGACACAACCCCTCTATAGTGCCACCAGCTGGTGGAAGTGCAAACCGCAGAGTCTCACTTCAGCAAAAGCACGATACAACGCCCAGCAAGGTAAACGATCATGGCATGGATTTCCGTCCAGGAGGCTTGTGCTCACAAAAGGACTGAGGAGTACTCTACTATATCACTGAAGATGAGGGAGCAGATGAACAGTGAGACATGACCCCCTGCTTCCATATGGCGTCTCAGAGAGTAGAGGACCCAGATGACAGTGGGCAGCCCCGCACACAGACCAGCAGAGAGGAACAAGGACAGCACAATCTCCTCAGTCATGGTGCAGGAGTTGGATGTGTGATTCGCTGGTTCTGGTTTTATGAGCAAGAGGTTTAAGAAGATAGAGAACAGGGAAATAGGTTATCTTGGTCATGTCAGAGGAGAGCATGTGTCAGATCTTACCCCTGTGACAATTCACTGTGTGGTTGATGTGTGTGCATTAAGGTGTGTTTGCATGCATGCATGTATTTGTGTGTATGTGTTAAGTGTGTGTGTGTGTATGTGTGTGTGTGTGTGTGTGTGTGTGTGTGTGTGTGTGTGTGTGTGTGTGTGTGTGTGTGTGCTTGTGTTTGTACACCACTACTAGATTTCTTGAGGATGAAGAGCATGCAAGAGAACACCCTTTATTTAGCATTTCCTGTTAACATCTTACACATTGTGCATCTAGACCGTGCATCTGACCACACCATTGAGAACAGATAACACCAATCACCAACCACAAGCAGAAAAAAAATTGCAAGAAGTTTGCAAAAAGTAAAAAAATGCATACACTTTCTGACACTTAGAAATGTGATATGTATATATTTTTTAATTTTCATGAAGCCACAATGAAATAATTATTTGTAGGAATAGAATGTTATGAAAATTTAATTTAGCATCATCATGGTAATAATATACAAGCTCTCAATTGAAAGCAAGCAAATCATTACGATTGTAAGTATTTAACTATATGCAAAGTTATAAAAACATAGTTGAAAGGAAAGACAAAACATTGATGAGGCAGACAATAGCTAACATTGTGTCAGATGACATAGCTATTTTTGGAACAGTGAGGAGTTGATTCTAAAATATTAAATTGTATTGCAAATATGGTTTGGGTAACTTATACTTTCTGTTGTGTAATAGCCACAGCAACTTGAAAGTTTTTTTTTTTTTATTGATAATAAAATAAGGTGCAGTAGATACTATAGATGTAACAGTCAATACAAATAGTAGATCTCTTAAAAATAGTAGACTATTTCTAATAAAAGTGACTGCTGTGTGTGTGTGTGTGTGTGTGTGTGTGTGTGTGTGTGAGAGAGAGAGAGAGAGAGAGAGAGAGAGAGAGAGAGAGAGAGAGAGAGAGAGAGAGAGAATGTGTGAGCATTAAAAAGATGGTATGCAATTCGTGTAACTTGTAAACTTGATAATACAGGGTTTTTACTTGCAATCAGTTATGTTTAGCATTTTACTAACATGTGGGATCATTTATTCTGTATGCTTACAAAAAAGATGCAAAAAATATTTTCACTCTAAATTTAAGACTATAAACAATTTTCACAAAAGCAAATACACAATAATTTTGTAATTGTTTTTTTTTATTTTTCGTAAGAGTATGAAAACATGTAAAATGTACTGAAAGGTGTTAGCAATTGTTTTTTATAACACTATTAAAAAAACTACAATGATACATATTTATGTATGTCATGTTAAAATACTTGTGATTGTCTCAAAATTTTGCTGACATATACACTGGCATACATATATCACACTGAACAACTTAAAATGTAAATTTGTCTAACTTGAA
This sequence comes from Alosa sapidissima, assembly GCF_018492685.1. Lineage (NCBI taxonomy): Eukaryota > Metazoa > Chordata > Actinopteri > Clupeiformes > Clupeidae > Alosa > Alosa sapidissima. The sequence goes on from NC_055974.1 coordinate 20,310,919, forward strand.
CATATGTTTATACCTTTTAACTGCATTCCTCTAAAGTACATATGCTTTCATAACCTCCATAGTCTGCACTTAATACAAAAACTGGTTTAATAATTCGAAATTCATAAAAGTGTCTACCTGTTTGGCCTCGTGTCGCAGAACTTCCTGCATCCACTGAATGGCCTGCACTACACTACACCACTGCAGTCGAGAAGATAAGCCACCCCCTCTTCTCTCTTTCTCTCTCTCTTTCACCTCTCTATATTCAGTTCAGTTTAATCGACTGAACAGTAAATATAAGTAATATATAATTATGCATTTATTGACATTTAATTTTCTTTTCATTGTCTTACATTCTCATACCACTTGGAAGGCCAAATTCCTAACCACTAGACCACCATCGCCTTGTATACACAATACGTTCAAAAATACATACTAAATAGTAGGATCGGTTTTCCTTCCCTTGCAAGAATCAGCCACGTGTAAAGCTATTGAAGCAATTCAACAAACAGATAAACAGCTGATGTGAAAGTAAACAAACACCAATCCATCATCAGTGGCATTAGCCTAATCAATCTGGTCCTCTGCCTGGGGCACTACACTCATATCTCTCTCATTGGTGGTGGCAGACCTCATCTTTCTGATCTGAGAGCAGACCAGCACACACAGGAGTGGGTCAGCCATCACTCTCATTCCCATAGCAGAGGTGGTTAGCACCCAGGCCATCTCTGGCACACTGTAGAAGGGATGACCGTCAGAGAGGAATGATGGGTAATGTGCCAGACACATGACTACCAGGAGTGGAAGGTAAACAAATACAAGTGTCACAATTGATGCCATGGTGACCAGCATGGCTGCCCTTCCCTGCCCAGGGTAGGAGGCCTGAGAGCTGATTGGACAGTCAATGAGGGTCAGCACACATGTGGCAATAGTCATGACCAGAGGTACCAAACACAAGAGTACATAAACGCTGAAACTGAAATACAGGGGTACTTCAGTGGTACATATCCGACTAACAAATGCCACACAGAGCCACACAGAGAGACAGACGATCATGGAGTTGGAAGCAGAAAAGATATGAGCTGAATACTGGGGGTGTCTGAGACAGAGGACGCTCTCTAGCGCCACCAGCTGGTGGAGGTAAAGGGCAAGAAGCCGTGTCCCAAAAAACAGGGCAGAGAGGCTCCAGACATCAGGGTGTTGAGCAGATTGCAGGTCACCAAGCATGTTCTGGAACACTATGGGTGTGATACCTAGGTCAGGCAGATCACTGAGGAGGAGGAAGATGATGAAGGTGGAGACCCGGCCACCTCCACGCCAGTCCTTGTACAGGTAATGTATGGCCCAAAGCCAAATAAACAGACCCTCGTACACACCCGAACTGAGGATGATCGCCATGTTGCTGTCATCCATTACTTTAGTCAGTGTGTGGGAAGTACGAGTCATGGGTGCTTGCGGATTTTGGGTTTGGATATCCTGTCAAAATGACATCAATTCCTTAAATTAGTAGTTGACAATATGTGATAAATAATTGCTGACATAGAAAGTATATTTCTATGTATTGTCATATTAAATATGAATGAATATAATGTGACACAATTGACGTATAAAGTATTTATTGTCTGTGTTTGTAGGTATTTTATGGTGTGTGTGTGTGTGTGTGTGTGTGTGTGTGTGTGTGTCTGTGTGTGCTATACATGCTGTGTGTTGATAGCTCTAATAGGAAAAAGAGGAAGACTTTATTTAACGGACAAAACTAGTTATCAAAGCCTGCCACAGCAACTGGCCTACTTACACAACCACAGAGTACACCACACTGTTCAATGTTATTTGTGTTTCTTTAAAACGTGTACAGTAGTAGGGCCTTCAAATGGTTAAAAGTTGCAAAAGTTTAGGTCAATAAAATTTTACTTCAAAATTGTCATAAATAATTAAAATAAAAGCAAATAAGTAAAAATATATGTTAATATATGTTAATCAAAATCTTTTAGGCTCTTAACTAGAGTTATGCACAGAGGTCCATGCTGATTTAATTGTTAGAACAAAAAATCTGCTAAATGAAATGAAGATAGGACAAAAGACAGGTGTCAGGTGATCTCTATGTAATTTTTTATATAGGACTAGTAAAGCAGCATCCAAGGTATTGGATTAATTGAACGTCAAGTTTGTTGTTTATTCAAAATCAAATCTAGCAGTTTTTTTTATTTAAATTTACATTTTAATTTTTGGAAATAAAATGGAAAATAAAAAAATAAATTAGATAATGATGAGAATCTCTTTTGAATGAGTCATGGAAAGTGTCTAAATACTACCTTCAATATATATTCAATATATATAAAATGTTCAAGAGTCTATGCAATTGTTGAAACCTATGTAACTTTTGTTTCTTTCATTCTCTAAGGCATTTATATTTAATTCATGCACACGTGAAATCTAAATTCAATGTATATGTAGGCTATGTAGGGAAGTTTAACAAATCAAACATTTTACATTGATTAAAATGAGCTGGTAAACTAAACTAAACTAAAATCAGAACACTTACATGTTTCTTTTAAGTCAGTGATTACTTTTCTTAATTGTCAACATAAACAACCAGATACAGTATATATTTTTATATTTCTCCAATAGTTCGCAAATTTTTAACAAATCACAAATTTTATATTGATTAAACTGAGCTGGTAAAGCACATTTTTGATATAATACGATATACTACTGGTACTGGCAGTTGTTACCTGAGTCATTATAGTACAATAACCTGTTACCTGGAAAATACATACACAATTTTCCTTCACTTTTAAACATTTCTGAAACCTTTAAACAAGAGCTTACCTTTACTTCTCTTGTTCCTCCTCAGACCGCCTCACCTATCCGTGTGTAGAGCAGTGAAGAGACTAAATAAGCGATAACGCCATCAGGAAGGCTGAAGACGGAACTACTCAGCACTGCCCACCAATGGTGGGGCAGAAGACTGCCAAACATCAAAAACTTAAGCCCTGAATTACAATTCATATATTCAAATTTAACCCCACAATCTATTTATTTAGTTGTCTATTTTTATATTAATTATGTTGGACATACATTCAGAGAGTCTGATAGAAAACACCTAATTTTTTTTAAATCAAAGAAGTGCAAGCCATCGCATAATTGTGTCTTCTGTGGACACAGGTGTACTTGTACTCTCATTCATTACTGGTTCAAGAGGAGACTGGACAGCCTTCAGTGCTATTGTGGTCACTCTCTATATTGCCAGCTGGGGGAGCCAGTGACCACAACCCTAGCATAACCACAGCTTCACTCAGAATCCTTTCAATACAAACTACATCCTCTCCACTTTGCCAATTAGTGGTGAAAAGGTGGTATTATTTTAGCAGGTCAAAATAATACAGGTATAATACAAGTTGGATGAAAACACCAGGTATATTCATTTTTAAAGATGTATTTACTACAAGATTGCAAACAGTTGTCTCCAAAATCAGAGGGACTATCTCTACCGGACTAAAGCAATATCCGGAGTCCCTCCAACACCATACCCCATGTTCTCAACATGAAGATCCATAGGCATTTTATGTATTGGAGAATCAGTCCATAGCCATGTATTCAGAGATGTTTGTAGAATTTAAAAGTAAAATGTACAGTACCGACGCCTATCTTAATACCATCCAAATCTCCCCTTCTCTAAAAGGGTGTATTGTATGCTTGTTTAGTTTAGAATAAGAATGGATGACACATGGATGGACTATACGGATGCAGTGGTTAGTGACAAGTTTTTGCAGTAATGTAGCATTGTGGTAACACTTTACTTGAAGGTATCTACATGAGAGTGGCATGATAAACTACAACATGGCACTGTCATAAAGATTTATGCACCATTAAGTGTAATTTTAATAAGTATCATCAGTTTTTTTCATGACAAGTTGGCATTGTTTGGGTTGATTATGAGAACTTGACGTTAATCAAAGTGAATTACCAGAAGTTGTCTTGGTCATGACAATCATCATTTGAGGAATTACACTCATTTTCCACCTCCCCTTGAGTTAAACAGTTGATTTTTACCTTTCTCAAGTAAGTTCATCCAGCCGTTCTCTGAGTCTGGCTTTTAGCTCCAGCCTGATAGATCATTGAATCGAATTAGACCATTAGCATCTCGCCTGCTGCTTACACTTTTTTAACTTGAGAAGAGACAAGTTTTAAATAGGAAAATTACCAGAAATCTTTAGTCACTTTTATATGTGATTCTAGCAGGCGAGATGCTAATATCCCTTTAAGGGCGCATTATCAGTGATATGGGCGGGTGCACAATGCACTATGCTTCTTTCATCCACAAATGTGCACCAGCGCACATCCATGCAAAACATTACAAAAACATACAGAAATTACTGTAGAATAAAGATATTACAAAATACATCTCACAATATTCCCCATCATTTGCAAATTGGTAATGATGGAGAGGCACATATGAAGCACAGCTGAATACACACTGTCACAAGATGTAAGCAACTTCTTTGCAGGATAAACATTTTTTATTCAGTCATTCCAACATTATTGGGGTAATTGTTGCTTTTTCCAGGTTATGTTTTCGATGGTAACCCATTGTCAGTCAATAGTGAAAGTAATTAACTGTCGTTGACTGACACCACGGTGAAGTTAGTTTCACTTTGCCAATGAGTTCAAATTATAGACGAGTGCAAATGCGTGTAGGGTATACTCTGCTTTGTTTTAATAAAGCATGGTTTAGTGGAATATGATATGGTCTCGCGTGCTTGAATTATTGAACTGTTTATTAAATTGCTTCTTTGTTTTGCATATAGCTGATTTATAATGGAGGACGACCATTGTAATTTAGTGTACAGTATACTGTATATGAAGGATTGACAAGAATCTATCAAAATTGGGCTGCCCTTTTAGACTGCTTCATTTAGCAAGACAAAAGGTGCATGCACTGCCTGTAACCCTTAGGTATGTGAGTCAGATCTTTTGACAAATACTCAATCAAGGCAGAGTGAATAATTATGGGCTGGGTTTTGTGAAATATGTCAAAATTCTATTCTTCCATTCTCAGTCCATATGGGTCCTTACTATATACCATTCCGTACAGTATATACACGCATAGATATGGAACAAAGCCAACACATAAAAAACTTCAATTGTGTTTCCCCCCTGTTAGAGAACGGCACTGCAGCAGACCGCAGTGAGGAAACACAAGCTGAGAAACATACCCACCAACTGAGACGGGCACCAGACACCACCCAGAGAAACAGGATGTGTATGTGCACGGACACACACACACACACACACACACACAGAGAGAGAGAGAGAGAGAGAGAGAGAGAGAGACGTACACACACGCACCCAGAGAAACACACACACACACACACACATACATGTGCACACACACATGCACACACCAGGGGCACTGCTAGAACATTTGGGCCCTATGAAATAAATGTTTGTTCTCTGGGGCCCCTTGTCAATGCTGGGCCCTTAGAACCCCCACCCCCCACCCCCCCACCCCCCTCCGCACAGAACAAATGCAAACAATGTCAAATTAGAGAAAGAAGGACAAAAACACAACTTTTAGCCGTTTCTCTCGTATCATACATTTCAAAGAAAAACAACTGGCATTGCACAGCATGGCTTAATCTGTGGTTGGCAAAGTAGGCCACTAGCCCACCGATATTCATTTCTAAATATAGGACCTGTTTAATGGTGCAGTCAGTTGTGCAGGAAGTCCAAAACAACGTACATTTTGTTTTGGCCGAGAAATTAAATTTGCTGCCAGGGCTAGTCTAGCAACTCTCCGTTGGCTTGTGAGCTCCAGAAATCGAAACTTAATCAGGCCATTGAAATCGTGTATAGAGTCGTTTGGTGGGCTTAACATAATGATTGATGGCAGAGTTGCAACGGTTTGGCTTGAATTCCCTGCTACTTGAAAACAAATATCCTATTGCGTCCTATTGCGTGCAGAGGGAATTTGAAAGACAACTGATTATCCCGCCCCTCGGACTGAGCACTGCGAACGGTGAGTGCCCAGACCCTACATTTTAATGTGGGTCTGGCTCGCCAGGCTACACGGAATGGGCAGCTAGCAGATCATGAGGATATGATTGCTGAATGTGGCAAAGCATGTTATGAGCTTGAAATCATGTATGATTGCTGACTGCAACTTGAAATCAGAGAACAAAACAATCCCGGACGAGCCCCCACTTTTATATTAAGACAAGGCCAAGACAAGATGATTTCAAAAATCAACGTTGAATTTTTTTTTTCTAGTGGTTAGGGATCTGGTATTCCAAGTGGATCACCATGAATGTTGCTGACTAAAGGTTCCATTTGATGATTTAATGCTGAACTGAACTGCAGAGTTAATGAATGCATTTTTTAAATCTTAAGTGGACAACTTGTCATTTAGAAATGTGAGATATCAAAAAGAATGCCTTTTTTTATTTTTATTTCATTATTGTTCTTTTTCTTTTGGTAGGATTCAGTAAATAAGCAACATCATTTTACTTATACTTACTATTCAGTTGATTAAACTGAACAGAAAAGGGAGAGATAAAATGAAAGCGAGAGAGAGAGAGAAAGTGAAAGATAGAGAAATGAAGAGAAGGGGAAGGGGCCTGGTTCTCTCAACTGCAGTGGTGTAGTGTTGTGTAGGCCATTCAGAGAGTGCATTAAGTTCTGCGACATTAGGCCAAACAGGTAAGACCTCATATACACTTTTATGAATTTCGCTTGTTAAACCATGGCTGTATTAAGTGAAAGCTCTGGAGGTTATGAAAGCATACGGTACATACCGGAATTAAATTACAAGGAATAAACATAATTCAAGCAAATTTATTTATATTTGTATATCAGATACATAGAGAAGTTATTCAGTGAGACTTATACACCATCGTAGTTAGTGGGTTTGATCCAGCAAGACCACTATTGTTCTTCTTAAGTTTTCTTATTAGTGGGTTTGATCCAGCAAGACCACTATTGTTCTTCTTAAGTTTTCTTATTAGTGGGTTTGATTACTTCTTCTTTTTCACCCACTTTTTGTACTAACTACTGCTCCTAGACCGTTTGAGCTATCGACGCGGTTCAAACTCCAAAAATTCAGGCCCGAACCGGTGTAGTGCGCGTGTTACTTTCGTGTCGCTGGCCCTTGTCGTTTCGCGGTATTCCCGTTTTTCTGCGTTTTTCGGCCCCATTGAAATGAATGGCAGAATGTTCAGGATTCTAATTCTGATTGTGACATCACAGCTCTAATTGTTTAAGCTTGCACCTGGCAGAATTGACCTGTCGCTAAGCCCCGCCCTCCATTGTTACCGTGTGAAAACTCGGACAAACGTTTTCTAGCCTCTCGGGTTACCGGCTATCAGTATTACACGTCCCCCATGCGAAACGTTTGACCATGGTTATCCGTCGGGTTGTTTTGAGTTAATAAACTCCATAAATAACCATTCATTTGTAATTTTATGCCTCCTCCCTGTTGTTTCCTATGGAGTTGTCCGAGCTGATGTCCTCATTGGCTCATCAGCGTTCTAAGGGTGGCGCTTAGCGACAGGTCAATTCTAAGCCATCTGGCACTGTCTAATGGGCTGGGCTGGCTGTCTGTATATGAAGGTGTGTGCATGTAACTTTTGACCTGTATGTCCGATTTTCATAAATGAGGTACCGTTGGAATCCTTGAATGAAGCCCAGTTCAATGCCGTGCCAGCACCAAGTGTAAAGGTCATGTAAAAAAAAATTTTTTTTTTTTAAAAAATAAACATTTTTAAAGCCAATCCATGTTTACACAGGTCATTAAAAAATATATATACATTATCCAAATCCATTCAGCCCAGTTCAATGCCTTGCCAGCACCAAATAATTGTTTAAAGTGAATCCATGTTCATTCAGGTTATTTAAAAAATATATGTCTTTTTCCCAGTCCATTCAGCCCAGTTCAATGCCCAGCTAGCTCCATTCAAACTTCATATATACAGTTGTATAGATTACAACACTGAGAAACACACATTCAGTCAGATATTATACACATCCACGCCACACTACTGTTCAAGTTAAAGGAATTATCCGGAGTAAAATGCACTTTAGATCAATTTACGGATGATTGGGAGTACATACGTCGGATAGAGAGTCCAGAATGAATTTCATCAAGCCAGTACCTTTCCGGAAATGTTGCCATCTTTGCTGCCACCTTTAGGGGAAAGTCCGTAGGAGTCGATTGCCAAGTGTGCTCTGGAGATTCACAATTTCGTCGCCGTTTAAAAAAAAAAAAAAAACATAGTCCAGTCCATACAACTTCATTTCAATTTCAAAAGAAATACTGGTATGGTGTTACAACGATGTGGAGTCGAAATGTAAAAGTATGGTTTTAATGTGTAAACAGACCAACCGCGATTTTCCAATGAAGTGAATGGAGTCATTTTAGGTACTACTTTCACGAGGTCTGTAGTTCTGTCAAAATTTATCTTATCTTTGAACAGACTACATGGTTATCTTACTTAGACTTCGTAGATGTAGTGACTACAATTCTCGAGTTCCATTATCAGCATCATAGTTGGCCCCACAAGACTTCCTTTTTAACATTCCATATGTTATCTTAATGCAGAGGAAGTAGATTGGGGCCCAAATAGAACATTCAAGCATTGTTTTTGTTTACCTTGTTGAAAGGGTCTATAGGAACCATAGACTGTAAGATAGGAACCTAATAAAAAATGCTCACTTAAAAGAAGAGTGGACAGGCGGATTTAGAGGGTTTTGCATTTAAACTCTTCATATGCATTCTTAAACTTTTTGCAAACTTACAACAAAAGTTTTTTACTGCTTGTAGTTGGTGCTTGGTGATCTGTTCACAATGGTGTGGTCAGATGCACGGTCTAGATGCACAGTGTGTAACATGTTAACAGGAAATGCTAAATAAAGTAAAGGCCTTTGAATGTGTGCTGTTCAGTGAATTAATAACCAGGGCAGGTCAATGCGAGCTCTCTGCCATGCGGCTCCATTCTTCTGAGTGGGGCAAATGAAACACCTTATCAACAAAATCAAACACCTTCACACAATACACATCCATGCCAACGCATGTGACAGGGGTAAGATCTGACACACTGCTCTGGCCAAGGTGACCTACAGTATGGTTCTCTATCTTCTTAAACCCCTTTCTATTGTGCTCATAAAACAGAACCAGCGAATTACACATCCAACTCCTGCACCATGGATGTGGAGATTGTGCTGTCCTTGTTTCTCTCTGCTGGTCTGTGTGCGGGGCTGCCCACTGTCATCTAGGCCCTCTACTCTGACCTGCCCTGGTTATTAATGCACTGAACAGCACACATTCAAAGGCCTTTACTTTATTTAGCATTTCCTGTTAACATGTTACACACTGCGCATCTAGACCGGAAGCAGGGGGTCATGTTTCACCGTTTATCTGCTCCCTCATCTTCAGTGATATAGTGGAGATACTCCTCAGTCCTTTTGTGAGCACAAGACTCCTGGACGGAAATCCATGCCATGATCGTTTAACTTGCTGGGCGTTGTATCATACCTTTGCTGAAGTGAGACTCTGCGGTTTGCACTTCCACCAGCTGGTGGCACTAGAGGGGGTTGTGTCTCTTAATGCATCATGCTCTGTGAGTTTCTTCTGGTCCTCAATTCTGTCTGTCACTGTATGGATCTTCATGATCAGCTGTCACTTTGTCACCATTGGCTACACCATCAACCTCATCTTCTGTATGGTGCCAGTGATCCTGTCCATCATAACAAGTGTGTTTACCATCAGACTTTGCCACTCTCCTCCTAGCCCACTCAGACACAAGCGTCCAGGTTTATCTGTGCTTGCAGTTGCCCTGTTCACCCTTGTAGTGCTCTACATGCTGTGTTTAGTCCTGAGCTGTGTGATCCTGACCCTTTCTATGACTATGACCCATGGGCCACTACAGCTGTGTCCATCATGAGTTTACGAGTGGTGACAGAACCTCTGCTGTGTGTGCTAGTGTGCAAGAACACTGATGTGTAAGACTTATGATCATTTAGCTTCAATAGTATTTAAGTATTACTTAAAGGGACACAAGGCAAGCCTGATGCTTTTTCTCTACGAAACTCCCCCTCGCTCGGTCTGAAGCTCTTTTCCTTTTCTTTGCGTCTTCCGTCAAGGGTTTTCGCTGCTTCTTCGCTGGCTCTGCCATTATACACACGTTTGCAACAATCTCTAGCGTTTCGTTAGCCTGCCTCTCTGCTGTAAACTGATCCTGCTTCGGTCGGTGGGTACGATACACTGAACTTGCAAGCGGGATATTCTTCCTACAGGCAGTAGGGGCGGGCGAGAGAGTCTTCATTCGCCCTGTAACGAGTCATTTAACCATATACCGACTTACGAAGATGAGTAATTAACACGAAAACATTGCCTGGTGTCCCTTTAACCCAAACGGATGAGCAACAAAATCATGAGTTTTAGAAATTCAGACTGTTATTGACTTTGCATCAGAATAGCTTTGAACTTCAGACGTGACTGTGACTAAATACCAGATGAAGATCACTGATTTTTTGTTTAGGAAAAGGGGATACATCCTGTAGTTACTTTACTGTCTAAAATGCTTTTTAAATGTATCTTTTTACAACCCACTCTTGATTCTAGTCATTTTTGCCTGTTATTTTCCCACATATAAAAGCCTTTGCAATTGTGTGTATCTGCCGTTTCTTTAGTGGTGTGATATCTGTTCGGTCAGATGACCTATGTTGTGCATGTTAGAAGACACACAGAAACAAATACACCGGAGTAGAAACACACACTCACACACCAACCACCCAATAAACTGCAAAGTGACAGGTGTATAATCTGACATCTATGCACCCCTGTCATGACCAAAGTGGTGTGACCTGTGTTTTTGTGTTAAACCTCTTCCTATTGCGCTCATAAAACAGAACTTGCAAATCACACATTTAGCTCAAAACAACACAACTTGCGTTGTGTTGTTTTGTGTAGAAAACAACACAACTTGCGTTGTTTTTAACACATCTCTGTGTCCAGATAGGGACAATACAGCTTGTGTTGTTTCCTTTTTTATTTGTTACAAAATATGTGTTGAAAATAACACAGCTTGCACTGAAAACAACAAAACTTGCATTGTTTTTCAACACATCTCTGTGTCCAAATAGGTACAACACATTTGTTTTAAGAGTGTAACTTTCCTGGACAGAAGTTCATGTTTTACACTCTGAAATCAAATGTGTTAGAAACAATACAAACAGTGTTGTCCCTATCTGGACTAGATGTGTTGTGTTAAAATGAATTACAAAAACAATGTGTTGTCCTTATCTGGACATAGTGTTATTTTCAACACATTTGTTTTAAGAGTGTAGTATTTCACCCTGCTGGTTGTTGTATCATGCTTTTGCTAAGAAGGGGATACTCTGTGGTTTACACTCCCACCAGCTGGTGTAGCTAAAGGGATTCACACATGTTTACAGTCTGCTCATGGTATTGAATTGGCTGAATGATTTTATTTAGATTGTCAAATTTAATTTAGGTTATTAAATTGTTTTTAATAAAGCTCTCCCAGCCCTGTAGCACAAGCACATCCTCATCCACAATACTGCCAATCCCACCACAATCCAGAGCCACGTACAAACAGTGTAGTGACAGTTTGACAGCGTATTGGGTCAGGCCGAAGTTCATTAATAAAAGATAAATAGATAGATCAGAATTAAACACTGGTTGCATGTTATTGGTTTATTCAATTTCACTTCACCAGAGAGGTCTCGCCCATTTCGGAGTCTCCGGCTTGATGTAGCTTGCCACCTATATCACCACCGAACTCAGGCCTAGTGTGTGACCCACTCCGTCCAAGCGTTCTGTGATCTGTGTCGGTCACAACTTCTGCCGGCACCCTCTTCATTTTTGGGGGTTGTTATGAGAAAGACATGTCATGGAATGGAAAATAAGGTAAAACACGGACATTCAGTTAAACAGACCGGTAAACAGACATGGGTGTATATATGTAGGAATGTTACACTCTTAAAATGAATGTGTTGAAAATAACACAACTCGCCTAGTTTTTAACACATTGCTTTTGTTATTAATTTTAAAAGTATACACAGTGTGTGTTGAGAATAACACAACTTGTGTTGTTTGTTACCACATCTCTATGTCCAGATAGGGACAACACAGTTTGAGTGTAAAAGTAATTAGACACCATAATAATATTTAAGAGCCTGAGAGTTGTGAAAATAAATGGTTTACTTTGATGTTGTATGTTTGTCCCGTAGGATTACACTGTACAGCCATCTGACTTTAGGTCACAATATGGCACCAGTATGGCACCTATTGTTGAGAAGTTGTCCAAACTCTATCTGCAGCTCTGCCTCAATGTTATTCACTTCGCCATCTACTGGTGACCAGATGGCATCACTGTAGCAGGCCAAAACAAGACTTTTGAGTCAAAGATGGGTTATAGCATGCACCTATTGTGAGATTGATTATAACATAAGGTGAATGACCACGCCAGGTATTTAAAGATTTGAATGTTTTAAAATTAATACAAGATTGCAAGCAGTTGTCACCCACTTCAGAGAAACCACTCTCCTGGACTAGTACAATTGAAGGCTCTCAATATGAGATCCACTCAGTGGAATGGGGAATCAGTGTATGACCCTGAGAAGCTATTAGAGTATGAGATCCATTCAGTGGAATGGGGAATCAGTGTATGACCCTGAGAAGCTATTAGAGTATAAGATCCATTCAGTGGATGGGGGAATCAGTGTATGACCTTGATAAGCCATATAAACATGTAAACTTTATGCATGAAAAGTTTATGCCTAAATGTATTAAAATGTATAGACCTCCATCCAAACTTCCCTCATGCTTTAAAAGTGCCATCGTACAATGATTCGGTTTGTTCATCAGTAGGATTGACAAATCTGTACATGAAGGATGGTTAGAAGGATGTTACACACACAAAAAAACCCCCACAGTCCTCTTCAAGATTGTGTTAAAATTTTATTTGGTCTTGTTTCACTTCTGGTCTTTTTTTGTACATTTTTCTTAATGTTCCACAGGTTAGAACCCCGTTAAAATAGTTGAACACAAACACAAAATACGCACTCATTCTTGCACTCACTCAAATCACTTACAGACTCAAAGATTAGGCCCAGCCCAGTAAAAGATTTCACAAATAAACAAATAACAAACAAAATAAACAACAACAAAACACAAGAATAGAACACCTCGAGCATAGAGGCAGAAGATTTGTTTTTTTTTTGTCTGTTTATAAAAAAACAATGTCTTATACCAAATGCTGGCTTTGAGATGTATATGAAATATAATATATATTTGTATTTCTTATAAAGCCTATGGTTGGAAAAACAAAACATCAGAAAATAAAATCAGCAGAAAATGCACTAATAAAAAGCAAAAATGTAAAAAGTGAAAAGAAACTCTGCCATCACACCTTTGCAGAGTTAAGATTTCTTCAGATTCTCATATTGCTCACAACTCTTGTATGGGTACCTATAAAGGTTATTCAGTCTTTTTTGTTTGTTTTGCTTGTATGTTAACGAAAGCATTTCATGTAGTCTTATGAAAACGCACACACATGGCTGATAATACAGTGTGATTAACCTCACACTGCATTTAATATCGAGAATATTGAGAAAAAGATTCTGTATTTGCACATTGCAGCACCCATACCTTGGTTCTACTCCAGTGAAAATAAGACACAACACAAAGGTGGAAAAAAGAGACACAAAAAGGAAAATGACAAGGCATGAAAAAAGAACAATAACACACACAAAAAAACTTTAAATCAAGCATCCTGGCGTGGAATTTGTCTGAGGCCTGTTGAAGTGTTTCGTCCAGTGTATACAGGCCTTGAATAAATATCAATAGCTCTAAAACTCTTATCTTTTTTGTTTTATAATCTCTCAGCTACATGAATGTTGTATCTGTTTCAATGCTCACCACAGGGGAGATTCCTCCAGTACTCAGAACTGAGGAAGAAAACACACAGGCAACCCTTCTGTGTGATTGCACCAGGCAGATTGATCGTCACTAAAATGGTTGTCTTTACGTTGAGTCCCAGCTAATTACACACCACTGCATCACAAGTGGGTACACCCACAAATCACAATCCACTCCCCCTCATGCTTACTAGAGACCGAATCAACATCTAACATGAAAGTCCCAATAATAATAATTATTATTTTATTTGTCAGGACTTTTCTCAATAACTCAGTTAGGCTATTGATCATGGCTCGTTCCTAGGTCAGAGATTGAGAGGCGAGGTAGTTGGCAACCCATCTTTGGCACAAGGCTAAGACTACAGCTGAAGGAGGTGTTTTCTGAAGAAACTACCAGGAAGTCCTGCCCAGGTTACTTGCCAAGTGTTTGTTTCAGTCGCCAGTCAACAGCACTCCTTACAAGCCAAAGAGTTCTAGCTACAGTGGTTGAGTTTTGACACAGAAAGGAAGTGTGTGTATGTGTGTGTGAGAGAGTGTGTGGTCTCAGGCTGTGTGCAGCCTATCACAGTGTCTTCTTTATGCTTTAGTCCCAAGTCTGTATTTGTTTACAGTAACCTGGTTCAGTTGCTCTTAGCAATGTGTTGTGAGAACCCTGTCGTCTAGACAACAGAATCCCGTGTTCCAAGTGATTTAATTTGGAGTATGTGACTTTATGGGGTTCCGGGAGGCAGTGGACTGATGATAGGATGACCTTAACTGAAAGCCATGAGTTGTGAATGAACAGCAGGGTCATTCCAGCTCAGAAGAAAACTTTGCCTCACTGGCTCCAAGTGATTGTCTCGAGAGCTCTGATTGGACGCCACCCTGGAGTACACTTGCCCATTGATGTTAAAAAGTGACTCAAGAACAGTCCTGTGCTTGTGTTAGTCGTGACACTAGTGAGGACAAACTCATTGAAAAGGGAGAGAACAGCTTAATGTTGAGCTTAATGTCTGTTGATGCTGCGCACGGAGGGGCCTAAAACGCTGATACTGCTTATGTTTTTTTATGCTGACGATTTTAGTTTCCACATGAACTATACAAAGGCAGGAATGAATGGAATATTATGGAACACAAGTCCAAAATCAGCAGTGACCTTGAACAAGGGAAAAAAGCCCAACGGATCTCAAAGAGAGAGGAAGTTGCTCAACTGCAGGAAAACAAAAAGAATTGGCAGCCTGACTTGCTTTAGTGATTAATATCCTTTAAAATACACACACCCTAGAAGTGAACCGAACCATTTTTGGTTTCATTGAAGGCTTGTGGTTGTTCTAAAGTTTCCCGACCTGTCCTGGTTATATTTCTCCTGCAACTTGGGAGTCATGGAGGCTATGACCTGAATTCTCCTCCTCATCATCATCATCATCAGTGATTAGAGGAAGGGCTCAAATTGACTTAGCATGTCTATCAAATTCAGAATTGCGAGAGTGAGAGTGAAGAGCCTCTTCAGAAATCTTTCTGATTCAGAGTGCTTTCTGTGTTGTTTTAAGACTAAAAGGATGGACAACATGATTAAAAAAAGGGAAAAACATTGTCCTCTGTCCAAATGAGCCAACACATCTCAGTCATATCCACAAACACTGCACTCTGAGGAAACACTCCCACAACTGATGCACAGATTATCAACTGCAAGTGATGCTTATTTGAGTTGAACTTATTTGCCCTGATATTTCTTTTCTGAAAGAGCACATCATTCACCAGGCAAAAAAAAAATCCTTGGCTTTTCTTGCCTGGGGTTCCTTAAGTATTATGAATGCAGATTGTCACTTCTGATTCTCATTCACAGGAAACCCACAGCAGTGAATAGCAGAGCAAGTTGTGTACTGTAGCCTATATTCAGGATCCCAAGCCCTTCACACATTTCACGTCTTAATCTAATGCTTAGCCTATACCTAGTTAATGGATTTAGCCTATGCTGCTACAGCTGTTTCACAGTGAAATACTATTTGATATTACTTGAGTGCTTGAAATGAAAACATGTTAGCATGAGACCACTGAATGATCTGTCTTGTAAAGCAGGGTGGGCCGGAAAGAGACTCTAGCAACAGACAACATACAGTTAGCCTTCTGACAGAAAAACTAGCCATGTTGGCTTGCAACACGAGCTGTATTAGCGATTTAGATTCCTTCACACAGCTAGCACCACTTTCTATGCCTAAGCTCCTACATCTGGGATGCTCTCATTGCCTCACTCACTAACATTAACCACATCAACCTCCACAATAATCAATCTAAAATTGGCTACACCGAGTCTAGAAGAATATGGAGATCAATCAAATGCAGTTTTCCATTTTGCAAATGCAGTTTTCGTAGATGACACTGAGAAGAGCCATGGTGAAATAATGAAAGGTCAAACTATAATAAGACAATGTGATAAGATACTGTATAGTGCTGTGCACTGTAGCCCTTGCACATGGGGGGGGGGGGGGGGGGGGGGGGGTGCAAGATAAAGATCTGAGTAGGATGTGTGGATATCACCCTGGAACAGAGGTAGAATGGATTGAGACAAGATCCAGTCAGTAGTTTGTTCGCCTGATGGTGCAGAAGCGGGAGAAAATAAAGAACACAATCTCATCGGCTCAATGCAGGAGGCTATTGGCGGCTATCCTCGCCAGTCAAGACAAAGAGTGGGAGGTGTCCAATTTTTTGAACCAATCACGAGAGCTGTCTGGTGTTAACACTTCATCATTTGATTAAGATGGGTGTCAACTAACAGCCTTCTCTCAAAGTACATTACTAACTTTTGTAGTGTGCACTTAAATGAAAACCGATGGAGACCCCTCTGACCTTTCGATATCTCTTATTTTCCCAGCCATTCAGTATGTAGTGGTGAGTAAAAATTCTCAGTCTTGATTTGGTTCCCTGTAGGTGTTGAAGCTGAGCAGAAACACCTCTGATTTTTTTTTGTACATGTTAGCATACCATGGCTTAATTGTACATTGCCTTCTCTTCCTCCCCTGCGTTGTGTCCGGAAACAAATCCCTAGTCGAGGTGGAAGCTCATGGTAGTTTGCCAGCCCTGATTTTTCCACACGGCCCACCCCGGAATAAATCACCCACTCCACCTACGAGCCTGGTGTTGCCACGGGCAAGGCCCAAGGTCAGAGCGGGTTCTGGAGGGAGTCTCAGGAACCGAAGGAACCAGGACAATGGTGGCAGGACTCTCAGTAAAGGGTGGCAAAAAAAAAAAAGGCCTGAGCGGTCACATTCTTTGGCACGAGTGTGTGGAATGTGTAGAGTGTATGTGTGTGTGTGTGTGTGTGTCTAAGTGTGTATGTGTGTGTGTGTCCTTTCTCTTTCTCTCTTTTTCCTCTCCCTGTCTTTCGTTCTTTTATTTAGCTTTTCTTCATCATGGGTCAAAAGCTCATTTGTGTTCTGGAATGTTTTTCAGAATGCCGGGAATCTGCCATTTTTGGAGGAACAGGCTTGACTTTGTGGATTACATTTCCCTCCATTGACCAAAAAATAAAAACTTTGCAAATAAAAGAAAAATAGAAATGGGATTTGTGTAGGTGTAGCCCACAGTACAATCCTCACATCTGTTGGACTGAAACACTCCCCAAGCAGCAACAAGCTCTGAAAGTATCATCACTCACAGTCTTTATAGTCGGACAAGGCTGACAAACCTTAGAGTGACAGGAAGTGTGTGTGTGTGTTTGTGTGAGTGTGTGTGTGTGTGTGTGTAAGTGGTGTGCGCATTTATGTATTTGTGTATGTGAATCAGAGTTGTGCACAATTCGAATTGCAATTCTGCTTCCTGTTTGCTACCTCAATTGAAATGCAAGTGAAATTCAAGAATTGAATTGGAATTTAAGAGCCAGTTTCAATTCAATTCTGGAATTTTGCACAAGCCTGATGTGAATATGTATGTGTGCTTGTATATGTTTGTGTACATGTTTGGGTACATGTGTCTGAGTGTGTGTGTCCTTTTTCCACATTGTAGCCAGTGTGTCACCCCCCTTAAAAAAAAACAACCGGTTAGCCTCTCAAATGAGAGCAAATGAGAATTGCATACTGTGAGACACTCGAGAAGCGCACAACACAACCCTTTCACAAAACAGATACTTTAACATGACACATACATATAGGCCTGTGATTGGGCAGATCAACGCAAGACCGTTACTCCCACCAGTCGAGTTTTAAGCAGACTCGTTTGGATAGGTCCAGACACAAAAAGCAGAAATTCATGGCATTAGCGACCTTGTGTTTTTCTTGTTTTGGATTTTTTACAGACTTTCAGAGAATCTGTTTGGTACAGACTTTCAGAGAATCTGTGTGTAAGTCAATGAGCCCT
Organism: Alosa sapidissima; assembly: GCF_018492685.1. Taxonomy (NCBI): domain Eukaryota; kingdom Metazoa; phylum Chordata; class Actinopteri; order Clupeiformes; family Clupeidae; genus Alosa; species Alosa sapidissima. The sequence continues at coordinate 20,329,168 of NC_055974.1, forward strand.
AGCGGCAATCATTCCTCTCATCTCCATGGCAACACAGCGGATGTACCCAAACTTCCTGGTTATGGCCCTCTCCCGGTCTCTCACTCTATATTTTCCAGAATAGGCCTCTGCTGGAGCTGTGTGTGTTTGTGTGTGTGTGTGTGTGTGTGTGTGTGTGTGTGGAGTCTCCTTTTCCTGTTATGTATCCTTTCTTCTCCATCTCCTCTTCTCTTTTTCCTTTTAGTCCAAAAGAGTCCAAATCCCCTGTGCCCTAAAAAAAGGACAACTCACCATGTTTCCTCAGAGAAAGCCCTTCCATGACTCCCCCCCCCCCCCCAATAAAAATACATAAGGGAAAAAATGAGACCTCGGTTTTGGATCTCCCTGTGAGGCTGTGATGGGGAGGGGCATCCTGTGTGTGTGTGTGTGTGTATGGGAGTGTGTGTGTGTGTGTATTCAGAAGCGATCGTCTCGGAGTTGCGCTGGGGACCTGAAGGGACTGAGACCCAGAGCTCTCCGCGGTGACAGCAGCCGCTCTTTTGCGACCTCTATTGGTCGTCCACGCGTCATTGACGTCGCCGCCGCCGTTGCCGCCCAGCCCAGGTCCACGAAGGGCGAGTCAGCCGGGTTCAGCGGCGCCACGCGGAGCGAGGACAGCGTCGGGCTCCCGTTGGCCGAGCACGGCGCTGAGCGCGAGGTTGTGGCGGCGGTGCTGGCGGTGGGGAAGGGCGGAGCCGAGAAGGGGTCAAAGGGCGAAGGCGTGGGCGAGTCGATGGACATAGAGGCCGCCGGCTGGGCCTTGAGGGTGAAAGGGTCATATTCGGGCGAGGGGAAGGGGTGCCCGCAGTTCGTGATGAAAGGGTTGGTGGGAGACAGCTGGTAGCCCAGTGGCGAAGCCCCGGGAGATCGGGCGTCCGATGGGGTTCCCGGCTTGCTGCCACCGCCACCAGTCCCTCCGATCCGGGCAGTGCCCGCGGAGACAAAGCTCCAGGGGTCGATACGAGGCCGCATGGGCGAAGGTCGCGGGCGTGGGATGATCTGCACCTCCATGCGGGGGGACTTGGGGCTCAGCAGGTGGGGGTTAGGGGGGTAGATGGTGAAGGTGGTCTGATGGCTGTCTTGGCTATCCTGACACAGGGGCAGGTCCAACACTAGCGAGAGAGACAGAGAGAGAGAGAGAGAGAGAGAGAGAGAGAGAGAGAGAGAGAGAGAGAGAGAGAGAGAGAGAGAGAGAGGGGGAGAAACAGAGCATTAAATACTTTCATTTCTTCATAGTTTAATTTGTTCCTTCTGTTGTGTAGCAATACCAATGTATTTATAATAAGTTACACCATGTTGAATGCATCCTAAATATTTAACTGAATGAAACTAAATGAAAGAATCAGAAGAAGAATAGGGGTCATTCCACGTCAATTCAACCAGGGCCCACGCACTTAGGTCTCAAAAAATTCTGAAAAAATTACCAGGTGTACCTATGTTACCCAGGAGACACACTGTAAAATTACTCTTATGTAAGATCAATACTTTTCAAGATACAGCCAGTTTTACAGGGGGAGGGGGGTGTCGATTTTGTTCGGCCTCTTTTTTTTTGTCAAAGTTCACAAGCCCACAGCGCAAGAACTAAACCATGTAGAAGGCTCAAATTTTGCATGCTGGTACATAAATAGGAATAGTATGTAGCAAAATAGTCACATTTGGTCTGGATAATCCTGCATGGTCATAGCTGTCCCTCAAATTTGATACAAATTTTATTGGAGTTTTTGGCTGGGCTCTGTTTAAGCCTACAGAAGACATATTTGTACTTAACATAGGCTCTTGATTTATTTTCCTTACTGAGATAAGTAGAAACACTCTCACAAAAAACAATGAACAGAAAATAAATTCCTTCAGGGTCTGAACAGCAGACTTTACAAGTCTAAAAAATCATTTTGGTTCTCATTTTCAGAGCACCCAAAAAGCTTGTGGGAATATACAAAGATTTTTAAAATATTTTTTAAAATATATTTTTATTCTCCATGATCTTTTCTTTTCAAAAACACCAATTTGAAATCTTTCTTTTTCACTTTCCACCCTGAACATGGGCAAAATGCACCATTGACATCAATATGTTTTGTATAGAGCTACCACAGGTTACTCTATACAACCACAGGTGGCAGTGTGGTGACTCTATATAAAACATATTGATGGGACATGTTCAGGGTGGAAAATAAAATAAAGGCCCTTTCACTCCAAGTCCAAATTTTCGGACGAAATATTATCATATATCTTTACACACCGAGGACAACATTTGATCAGTCTCAAATTCATTGTCCATCACAACAAATTCAATCCTCTGTGTGTAAAGACTAAAAAGAACACATGTATTTAATTGGCAGCGTGAATTTGTGCAAATATTTTGTCCCAAAATTCTGTCTTGGTGTGAAAGGGCCTCAAGGAGCAAGAGTGAGCATCAGGCATGTAGGCAGTAAAAGACAAAAAAGGAATAAGCAAAGAAAACTAAAGAAGAAAGATAAATACATGTGTAAATATATACACATGACAAAAATGCTGTCCTGGCACTCACTGTGTGCCTAAATAAAACACTTTTTTATGAGGCCGTCTCTCTGGCAAGACAAACATGCCCTGAGGCTGGCCCGGGAAAAGCCGGACACTCAAAATGGAAAGAGGCTTTCTAACCCCAACACTAAAAACACAGCAACTACACACTTAGACACGGAACCTAAAGCTACAGACAGAGCCGTAGAACATGGAACTTAAAACTAAAGCTACAAGCACAGCATTCGAACATGGAACCTAAAATTATAGCTACAGACAGAGCCGTAGAACACGGAATCTAAAACTAAAGGTACAAACACAGCCTTTGAACATGTAACCTAAAACTAAAGCTACAGACACAGCCTTCCAACACGGAACCTAAATCTAAACCTAAAACTAAAGCTACAGACACAAACACACAGTACCTAAAACTAAAGCTACAGACACAGCCTTCCAACACGGAACCTAAAACTAAAGCTACAGACACAGCCTTCCAACACGGAACCTAAAACTAAAGCTACAGACACAGCCTTCCAACACGGAACCTAAAACTAAAGCTACAGACACAGCCTTCCAACACGGAACCTAAAACTAAAGCTACAGACACAGCCTTCCAACACGGAACCTAAAACTAAAGCTACAGACACAGCCTTCCAACACGGAACCTAAAACTAAAGCTACAGACACAGCCTTCCAACACGGAACAATAGCAACAGCAATATACCAATAATAGTTATTCTTACATAACTGAATTGAATTGCATAATAACTCACCCAGTTGAGAGGCGTGTAGGCCTTGGCTGGACCTTCTCCTCCTCTCTCCTCCCTGGCTGGAGGCCGGGTCACTGGGCGGCTCTCCATTGCTGGCGGGGACAGCCCACTCTTTGGGGCTGTGCTGGGGCGTGCGGTGGCGGTGGGGGTTGGGTGGCGGTGGCGTGAGGGGCAACGGCCGGATCTCCATGGGGGAGAGTGACGCGGTGGCGGGCGAGAGTGGCGCGGTGGCGGGCGAGCGTGGCGCGGTGGCGGGCGAGCGTGGCGCGGTGGCGGGGCAGAGTGACGTGGGAGCGGGCGAGCGTGGCGCGGCGGCGGGCGAGCGCGGTGGCGCAGGCGGCGGGAAGTCGAACAGCAGCCCCCTGGGGAGCGAGTCCGTGCTGAAGGTGATGAGGTCGCCCATCATCGCCGACTCCGGCTCCACGACTTTCACTTCCGGGTCGGAGTGGATGGGACAAGGGGCGGAGAGGGAGGCCAGGGCGGGGACTGGCTGAGGAAGTGCATTAGTCCTCGGGGGCACTTTGGGAGGGGTGTCCACGGGCTCCGGGTCCAGTTGTCGGCCCCATGCCACGGCGGCCAGCAGGGTGGCGCTACTGAGCAGGGCGCGGTGGGTGCTTTTGGGGTGGTGGTGGTGGTGGTGATGGTGTGACGAGGGCACAGGGCGAGGGGAGTTGCAGGGGGAACCCCCCTCCTCACTCTCACTGTCCTCCTCAGGCAGGGTAGTCCAGGCAGGCTCCTTCACAGAGTAGGACATAGAACCTGAGCCTGAGAGAGAGAGAGAGAGAGAGAGAGAGAGAGAGAGAAAAAGAGAGAGAGATTCCCTGTTACATGGTGATAGGAATTGTTTCTTCCCTAAATTTCAGAAAACAATCCCAAATGTGCGAGTAATGTGTGTGTGTGTGTGTGTGTGTAAGGGTATACGAGAGGAGTAGTGGGTGGTGGTGGGTATAAGAGAGGAGTAGTGGGTGGTGTTGGGTATAAGAGAGGAGTAGTGGGTAGTGTTGGATAATATAGAGGAGTAGTGGGTGGTGTTGGGTACTATAGAGGAGTAGTGGGTGGTGTTGGGTACTATAGAGGAGTAGTGGGTGGTGTTGGGTTTAAGAGAGGAGTAGTGGGTAGTGTAGGGTGAGGTACCGTTGGTGGTGGGGGAGGCTGGCCTGTACACCTCAAAGTCGGCCTTGGAGTCGCCGTTCTCACTGCTGTCCATCTCCAGGAGCTTGGCCCTCATACAAAGACTGCAAAACAGGATGAGTAGAGGGTATTTTATTTATATTCTTTATTTTAACAACTAGTGCAGTGCCCGTTCAAACATGCCATTCCTGAAGAAAACCCGTAGCTCAATTACATGCCCACAGGTATGCCTGCTTTAAAAATAGGATGATGGGGAAACATCATTCCAGCTAAGCATTCAATAATCAATACTGAATATTATAATATATTAGCCTATAATTAATGTGGCCTCTAATACATGTGTAATAAATTTAGGCATGGCTGCATGTGACATTTCTACAGATCAGAATGACATAAGCCTAACAACTGTTTTGAGTTGAGGCTAAATATGTATTAAGCTTACTGAATAACTTCCTAATGCTATTCGAAGCCTCAGTTTATTGCACATTTATTTTGAGTGGTCACTACATACCCGAGTAATCCGTTTTTTAAATTGTGACTGACTATCATCAAAGTAAGACCTAGCTAGCAACTGTCAGTACACGATCCATGGGGTGGTGCTCCCCTGAAACTGGTCCCCTTGGAAACAGTGCAGTGCAGCGATAAACGTCGCACATAATATGCATTCAAAAATCTTCAAAATCGAGAGTGCACACCTTTGTGCCACGCACAAGCCACATTCGAAATCTTAGGTCAGTCTGACAAACGGTCAGCGAGATATGCGTGCCACAGACACACACACAGACGCTTCTTGCTTTATAGATAAATGCAATATTATTTTACACATAATCATATTATTTTATATTATTTGGTGCAAAAGACAGATAGACAGATGTCAGATAAACATTGTTAATTCTCCTTTTTTTATATCTACCTCCTCTTCTCCTCCTCCATACTTTATCTAGTACTATATGTAGGCACTCCTAACCTGTCTAGTACTAGTATTGACAGATGCAGTGGTAATTCCTAGCTTTAGCCTCCTCTGCAGTGTACCTTAAATATTATTCTATTGCTGTAGTGGAATTTCTGTAGCTTAAATGTTAAAATGCTTAAATGTTATTTTAATGCTGAAACTGTAGCTCTGTAGCTTGTAGTTAAAATGCTTAAATGTTAATTAGCTTAAATGTTATTCTAATGCTGTAAGAAAGTTTGGATAAACGCATCTGCCTAATGAATAAGTAAGGGATAATGTATAGAATGCCGGTCATTATGGGAAAATAAGTCCCGACAGGGCGAACCGGACCCCGACGCGCCAGCGGAGGGGTCTTGTTTCGCCCTGAAGGGACTTATTTTCCCATAATGACCGGCATTCTATACATTATCCCGCTTATTATACGGCTACTTGCCAAAACGAAAAAATAAACTCCACAATATGTCTCTTTATACTTATTTGTTACCGTTTCGTCGTGGCTTTTGCTGAGAAACAAATAGTTCGCAACACACGCTGAACTTGAATCAAACATTCTTTAGAACACAGCTGATCAACCGTCTGCTTTCACTTTTGAATGAAGTTCCAATGCAAGAAGTGACCGGAATACTTGCGGAGTGATATGATCAGCAGCACAAAAGCCATTGCCATTGACAGCGGTAATTATATGTTTGCAGCGGTAATTACATGAATTTATTTTACCGTAGAACGTTGGGAAATCCCATTCAAGTCAATGGAGCATTCTACTAGCATTGTGAAGAGCCGTATAATAAATATAATATAATAAAATGTAAATGCAAATAAACAGTATATACCCTAGAGAGGGCTCTGAACAGAACAGAACAGAACAGAACAGAATAGAATAGAATAGAATAGAATTATAACAGAACAGAACAGAACAGAACAGAACAGAATAATAACAGATCAGAACAGATCAGAACAGAACAGAATAGAACAGAACAGAACAGAACAGAACAGAATAGAACAGAACTGTCATATTTCAGTGCATGGCGAATGTGAGTGGTACTGTACCTGCTCTCCTGTGGACTGAGCCGCAGTACTTTGGGGCTCTTGGGGCTCTGGGGGCCCCAGTGGGAGGCCAGCCTGCGCTCACCGTTGGCTGCCTTCAGAGGGAGAGAGTCCAGGGGCCACGGGGAGCCCAGACCAAACGCCCGGCTGTTATCACTGGGACTCACTGGGGGAGAGAGAAAGACCGGAGGAGGGGAAAGAGTAGGAAAGAGGGAGAGACAGAGGGATGGAAGTAGAGAGAGAGAGAGAGACAGAGGGATGGAAGTAGAGAGAGAGAGAAAGACAGAGGGATGGAAGTAGAGAGAGGGAGAGACAGAGGGATGGAAGTAGAGAGAGAAGGAGAGACAGAGGGATGGAAGTAGAGAGAGAGGGAGAGACAGAGGGATGGAAGTAGAGAGAGAGAGAGAGACAGAGGGATGGAAGTAGAGAGAGAGGGAGAGACAGAGGGATGGAAGTAGAGAGAGGGAGAGACAGAGGGATGGAAGTAGAGAGAGAGGGAGAGACAGCAGGTAAGAGAGAGAGAGAGATAGAGAGAAAGAGAGGAACAAAGAAAAGACCATTGTTTTTAATACCTTTATGTTGTTTGAAAATCTATGTGCTTTTTTTCTTTTTTCTTCCATACAAAAACACCCATACACATACACATACATAAAATACACTGGCATGATAATTAAATATCCAATACTTTAACATCCAACAACATGGCAAAACTATCTGATTAAAATGGATACATATACACATCATAAGAACCAATGAACCCGTGAGGTACCAGTAGTTTACACTACATGTTTCTGAGTGGCTCTCCAAAAGGTTTATATATTTGATAGATACAGTCATTTGGTAAACCTGTTAAAAATCCTATCAAATCAAATTCACATAGAAAAATAGGTCACCGAGTACTGTCCATACAAAATAAAATGAAAAGAAATAAATAAATAAAAATGAAAATGACTGCAACCTAGCTCCAGTTGCTGCAGCCAGGTAGCTACAATGCTACAATCTGGAGCATGATGTTGTTAAAGAGATCTATGTGAAAAATGCCAGATTTCCCCTTTAAGATGTATATGATGAGATGGGCTAAATACATGCAACTAGTAGCCAATAAAACATTGGTAGGTCTCAGCCATGTTGTTTTTGTTAAAGTAGATCTGAGAGGATAGTTTCTCATTCATCTCAGAGTATGACTGTGTGTGTGTGTATGTATGTGTGTGTGTGTGTGTGTGTGTGTGTGTGTGTACTGCATAAAATAAAATCTAACCAAGTGTTATGTAAGGGATAATGTATAGAACGCCGGTCATTATTGGGAAAATAAGTCCCGACAGGGCGAACCGGACCCCGACGCGCCAGCGGAGGGGTCTTGTTCCGCCCTGAAGGGACTTATTATCACAGTAATGACCGGTGTTCTATACATTATTCCGCTTATTATACGGCTACTTGCCAAAACGAAATAATAAACTCCCCACGATATGACTTTAGCCTACATAACCTAGCCTATTTGTTACCGTTCATCGTGGCATTTGCTGAGAAACAAATAGTTCGCAACACACGCTGCTGAACTTGAATCAAACATTCTTTAGAACACAGCTGATCAACCGTCTGCTTTCACATTTGAATGAAGTTCCAGTCCTTGCGTGATATGAAAGACATTAATCAGAAGCACAAAACCTGTTGCCATTGACAGCGGTGATTATATACTTTGCCGGTGATTTATATAGATTTAACATAGGCCCGAACGTTGGGAAGGCCCATTCATCTGAATGGAACTTTCTGCAGCACTCTGAAGAGCCGTGTAATAATAATCTTATATTAAGATCAAAAAATCTATTTGGTATTGGTTTTAGTATGAAGAGACTTACCTAACACTCTCTTGAAAGATCAATTTGACTTAATTGGCTTGTTTTTACGATACATTTACTTAACACACTGGCAGACACATTTGCTTGTTTTCAGGATGAGACATCTTAAAATACTCTTGTGTGTGTGATCGTTCTTCTCATTCATCTGTGTGACTATCTGTCTGTGTGCAGGCGCGCGCATGTGCGTGCGTGTGTGTGTGTGTGTGTGTGTGTGTGTGTGTGTGTGTGTGTGTGTGTGTGTGTGTGTGTGTGTGTGTGTGTGTGTGTGTGTGTGTGTTAGGGATCTACAGTATTAGCAGAAGAGATAACCTCAGTGATGACCTGTCCTGCAGATGTGTCCGTTTGAAGGTCACCCTCCATAATAAATTGCATGAGTGGAAAATTCCATCGAGTCTGGCCTGACATAAGCACATTACTCTCCTTGTGGGAAAGTTACCCAGCAGAGTCTGATCACTTATGAAATACTCACAAGTCACCGTAGATGTGTAGAGCATGTTAGACTCGCACATACTGTGTTTCGTTAAGATCTTAGTGTCTGTCTGTAAATCACTCTTCAGACAGAGGAAATTAGACATTGAGAAAATGTGGGAGTTGAGTAACAGTAGGGTGACAAACTGACACATAGAGGCAGAGGGGGGAGAGAGAGAGAGAGAGAGAGATAATGTTTGTTTGCCTGTATATCTGTATGCAGATATTATGTTAATTTATGGCAATGCAAAAACATGTTATGCTAATAAAACTCATTTGAATTGAATTGAGAGAGAGAAAGAGAAGAAAGAGAGAGAGAGGTGGGTGGAGAAAGAGGAAGCAAGTCTGTCATGTTATTGTTTTGTAAGGATGATTGTGACAGCGTCAGACTTGTGATGGAGAATTGTGTGTTTTTGCAAGGCCGTGTGTAGTGTAGCAACCTCTCTCTCTCACTCACACACACACACAACCACACACACACACACTCAGTCAGAGCTAGAGCTGAGTCATACAGTCATCAGTCAGAGTGTGTGTGAATGCTTTGGGGTGTGAAGGACACGTACTTACAGAATGATATGATGATGGGTGAGTGTGTGTGTGTGTGGGGGGGGGGTATCTATCTATCTATCTATCTATCTATCTATCTATTCAGGTGTGTGTGTGTGTGTGTGTGTGTGTGTGTGTGTGTGTGTGTGTGTGCAGGGGCGGAGCTTGACGGGGTGCGGCAAGCCCCCGGCCCGGGACCCGCAGGGGCCCGGTGCGAGGGCGCCCCTCCCCCACCTCCGTGGGACGGGCCTCTCCCACGGCACAAGGCCGGAGGAGCTAAGATCATGCAAACGGTTTCTTTTCAATCATTTTCATCAGAGTGTGACGTATTAGGCTTATATAGGTTGCCCCAGTCAGGACGAGTTATGAAAGTATGAAACTTACTTTGATGATTTAGGCTAGTAGGTGTAAAATATTGAATAAAATGTTCTGCTGTATGACTGGCTTTATTTTAACTCTCATATTGAACTTTACGACGTGCAAATTTACAAAATTATAGTCTAGACGATAGTCTCCTACAGGCGTCAATGAGAGAACACTTACACTTACATGATTTTGGTTTCGATTTTCTAATTGGAGTAGCCTAAGTCTTTGTGACAACACGTCATGATACATTTGATGTTTGATCGTTGTTTTGGTATGAAGCATCTTTTAGCCTACGTAGCCTAATGAATGCGCTCTAGAAAGTGAAAGTAGCCTAACCTAGGCCTATATGCGGTCTGTGCACGTCCGCAATTGATTACGTTCCTCAAATGGGGAACACATCAATCTCATGGTATTTTTTGCCCTAAAATGCATGAAACATGCGAGTTCAAAATCCCGCCGGTAGCCACGTTACATCTCCGTTTCATATTTGCCTAGGCTACAATAAATGAATTGAACGAACTCAACTGACAACAGGTATCTACTGATTCGGTCATTGAGACTACAGAATACAGACTACAGAATACAGTACAACAAACTTTCTGTCTTTCTGAAGTTTATTTTTGTATTCCGGGGTACAGTAGCCTAATTGTCTAATGTCTTGACAATAGTTTTTCTTACCGGCTTGCTGTTTAAACTGACTGCGCCGCTCTGAACTTTCCTGCCAGGTTTATGACTTAAACCGCTACATCTCGGCTCTGGCATTGCCTAAACTCATCGTGTGGGAAATCAGATTATCTGTCAATATTGGGCTTTGAAAGTAAGGGATATTTGCTCAGTAATAGTAGGCTACATTTTGTAACATTTATAGAGAAACCAAGGGGAAGTTAAATTAGAAATTAGAATCGCTGGAAATTGAAAACAGATACAAAAAAAGATTCAGGGCTTTTGAAAAGAGATTCGGGGCTTGAGACCCCGAAACCACCCCCTCGCTCTGCCAATGCAGTAACTTCTGCATTCAGTGAGATTTGCACCGCCCTAATTTTATTTTTGACTCTTCCCGTCACCGTTGCAACCTCTGAGCGCTCATTCTCCAAGTTAAAGATCATTAAAAACCACTTGAGGAGCACAGTGGGACAGCACTGTGCCCCTGCACACACACACACACACACACACACACACACACACACATACACACACACCTGAATAGATAGATAGATAGATAGATAGATAGATAGATAGATAGATAGATAGGTAGATAGATACCCCCCCCCACACACACACACACACACACACACTCACCCATCATCATATCATTCAGACTGAGTGGACTTGCCATGTTGTCCATAGAGAATGAGAGAGCAAAGAAAATGGACATACACAGAGCATCGTGGACGAGTTCGCGGAGCGCAAGGCTCGTCGTATGCCCTTCAAATAGTGCTGCGTAGGCTATTATTGTTGTTTTATTAGGGGTCATGTAGTCTAAATGTTTTTGTTGTTGTTCTCTTGGTTACACTTCATGTACGTTCGATGACTTCAAAATTACATAGTTGCTCTCCGTGGCGCTGACACTAGACCCGCTGTTGCGGGCATGTGTATGTTGTAAAATTATGTTATGATGAGTTTAATAAAGGGCCCGGTCATGTGACCCGCCCCCGGCCCGGCTCTGACTTGTTCCGACACTGTGTGTGTGTGTGTGTGTGTGTGAGTATGTATGTGCATTCATAGTATGTATTCAGGTGTGTGTGTGTGTATGTGCATTCATAGTGTGCATTCAGGTGTGTGTGTGTGTGTGTGTGTGTGTGTGTGTGTGTGTGTGTGTGTGTGTGTATGTGCATTCATAGTGTGTATTCAGGTGTGTGTGCACACTGCAAAAAATGAAATCTAACCAAGTTTTATTAATCTTATATTAAGATCAAAAAATCTACTTGGTACTGTTTTTAGTATGAAGAGACATACCTAGCACTCTCTCGAAAGATCATTTTTACTTAATTTAAGAAGACTTTACGCAACGCACTGGCAGCCAAATTTGCTTGTTTTTAGGACAAGTTCACTTAATGCACTGGCAGACAAATTTCCTGAGACATCGAGACAATGAAACATTTTGAAAATAAGTCAAACTCATCTTAAATTAAGGCAAATGATTTTACAAGAAAGAGCTGGGTAAAGAAAAAAATACCAACTAGAATTTTTGATCTTGATATAAGATTAATAACACTTTGTTAAAGTTAATACAGCAAATTACAGTTAAAAAATCAAAACCATGTTAATACCATATTAACTGCCCTTGTGTATTAACCTCATAGCTGAAGAAATTTAGCAAAATCAATGCATAAGCCGCGGATAATAGTTGGGAAATGACGGTAAGAGAAGTCCATTTCTTGTCTTCACCCATTAATACGCATTAATATAATATATATTTTTATATTAATATGCAGGTGTTTGTCGTGGCATTATTGCTGTGTGTACATTAGGATGACAGTAAGTGAGTACCTGTTGAATTGCATTTGTGTGCATGTGCATAGGCGTGTGTGTGTGTGTGTGTGTGTGTGTGTGTGTGTGTGTGTGTGTGTGTATATGCGTGCATAGGCGTCTGAAATATGGACACACTCACGCTGGATGGCTCGGAAGCGCGGGCCAAAGGTGGGTGACGTTCCCGTTCCCATATCGGGCGAGTTCCTCCTCTTCTCCAGGCCCGGAGACGCCTGTACCGTGATCTTATGGATGAAGTCTGGGAATCAGGAAGTAGAGCACACATGATGTGTCACTCAAAACAACAGAGAAAAAAAGCACCTATGGAACATCATGACCCTCAGGCCATCGGTCACAAGGCTCAAGGAGTCAAGGTTGAACACACACGCACACACACACACACATACACACACACACACACACACACACACACACAACTTTTTGGAAGTGGAAAACCCACTGTGGACATTTGCCTTTTTTGTGTTTAACTTAGAAATCCATCATCCTGTGTGTGTGTGAGCAAGAGAGTGAGAATGTGTAAAAGTACATAGAGAGTGAAGATAGAGCACAAGAAAGAGAATGGGACAGTAAAGAGAGAGAGAGATGGTGTGTGTGTGTGTGTGTGTGTGTGTGTGTGTGTGTGTGTGTGTGTGTGTGTGTGTGTGTGTGTGTGTGTGTGAGAGAGAGAGAGATGGTGTGTCTATTTGTATCTATGTGTGTGTGGAGAGAGAGAGAAAAAGTGAAAAAAGGAGAGAGAGTATGTTTGCGTGAGAGAGACTGAAGGAGAGAGAAAGAGAGACAGAGAGAAAGGGAAATGTGCAAAAGACAGGGAGAAGGAGAGAGTGAGAGAAATGGAGAGAGAGAAATGGTGATGGAAATAAAGAGAGGGAGGAAAAGAAAGGGAAAGAAGAGAGAAAAGGGGAGAGAAAGATAGGGAGAAAGACAAAGGAAGAGATAGAGAAAGAAAGAGAGAGAGAGAGAGAGAGACAGAGAGAGAGAGAGAGAGACAGAGAGAGAGAGAGAAAGAGAGGCCAGCCAGGAGGGACAGGAAGCCAGCGGGTGTGGCTGGGCTGGATCTCCCTCTCATCAAGTCCACCCCCCACCAAATCACCACCCTGCTGCTGGGAAAGAGCTGACCGCAGGCGCACAACCCACACACACTCAATACACACACACACACACACACACACACACACGTACAAACACTCTATACACACACACACACACACACACACGCGCGTGCAAACACTCCATACACACACACATACACACACACACACACACACACACACACACACACACACACACACACACACACACACACACACACACACGCATACACACACGCACTCACACACACACACACACACACACACACACACACATACGCAAACACTCCATACACACACACGCACACACACACACACACACACATACACATACACACATGCAAACACTCCATACACACACACACACACACACACACACACATACACATACACACACACACACACACACACACACATACACATACACACACGCAAACACTCCATACACACACACACACACACACACACACACACAAACACACTCCCTGCACACACAGACACACTAAAACACACACTCCCAACACACACACACAGGCATACGAACACACACATAGCCAAATGTGGACACATACACAAATTTAACCAGCACACACACACAAGGACACTCAACAAATACAAATACATATGCATGCACCACACACCCTCACCCACCTCACACTCTAACACACACACACACACACACACACACTAAAATATGAAATCCTTTGTACATGCTTAACCAAAGCCTGACGAGACACACACACACACTTAACCAATTCACACAATCACATAACCACACACACAGACTTTAACCAATACACACTTAACCAATACACACTTAACCAACACACAGACACACACACTTAACTAAAATATGAAATCCTTTGTACATGCTTAACCAAAGCCTGACGAGACACACACACTTAACCAATTCACACATAACCACACACACACACACACACACACACACACCATGGCTATACTAAGGCACGGCAAAAATAAGAAGTAAGAAAGCACAGCTGCTCCCTCTCTCTCTCTCTCTCTCTCTCCAACTGAGCATGTGTGGACAAGAGAAGCAGAAATTCATGAGTGCATGAACACTGCAGACGAGACAAGAGGGCTTTTCTGCTGGCGTCCAACGCTGGGCCCAACGCTAGCCTCTTAAGTGGTGTTTGGTGCATGCTTGTAAGTTCATGTAACCTGTTGGCTACATGTTTTGAATATACAGTATGTCTGTATCTAATATGTTTTGTTATTTTTTAAAAATGTATGTAATATGTTTAGGGATGCATAATGGTTAGACGTACAGCAGGTGAGGGCAAGTGCAGGATATCTGTGTATTTTGTTACATTATATGAGTGTGTATAAAAGAGAACGTATATATTTGCAGTTGAACATATATGTGCTGTATATTTGTGTTTGGCTATATTTGTATTGGTCTCTATTTGCTTGTGCCTGTGGCTGTTTGAGCACACACATATACCAGTAGAGGCCTTGCTCTTTTTTTTTACTGCCTAACCCACACCTGTGTCCTATAGGCCTTAGGACTCAATATTCACTAACTCCTTTTCTTCCCACACTGCAGAATGTTCACCTTCTCCCCATTCCTGCATACTGCCATTCAGCTTCTCTCTTCTTCTCCTCTTCAGCCACCTCTCTTCTGCTTCTCTCTTTCCCTGCTGTACCTTCCTTCTCCCTCTTTATATCTCTCCCTCCCTCACTCACTCTCCATTCATCCCTTCCTTTCTCTTTCCATCCCGCTCTCTCTCCATCCCTCCCTCTTTCCCCTGCTGATCTTCTCCCTGTTCTTGCCTTTCAGCTTGTGCTTCTTGTAGGTTTCTTATCATCTATGCCTCTCTCTGTCTACCTTTCCTTCCTCTCCTTCTCTTCATCCCTCCTTCCTTCTCTCTCAATCCCTCCCTCCCTCCCTTTCTCTCTATCACTCTCATCATCTTTTCATTCCTTCCTTCCTCCCTATTTCTCTCTCTCTTTCTCTCCCTCTGGGTCTTTCCATCCCTTCTGTCTGTCTCCATAACAGTCCTCCATCTCAGTCTCTCCACTCCTCCCTCCCTTCTCTCCATCAACCCATCCCTTCATCTGCTCCCTCTTTCCATTCCATCCCTCCCTCTCTCACTCTCCACTCTTCCCTCCCTTTCTGTTTACATCCCTTTCTATCAGTCTCTCCATCTTTTCCTCCTTCTCCCTGTGGCATTCTAAACTTCTCCCTGTTCTTGAACCTTGAGCTTGAGCTTCTTGAAGGTGTCTTTTCATCCATGCTTCTCTCTCTCTCCCCCCCCTCTCTCTCATGCTACCTTCCCATCCTCTCCCTCCCTTCATCCCTATCCCTTCTTCACTCTCTCCATCCTTCACTCTCTCCCTCCTCCTCTCTTCATCCCTCCATCCCTCACTCTCTCTCCATCCTTCGCTCCCTCCATCTCTCCATCCCTCCATCCCCTCTCACCTTGTGGCATGCTGATCTTCTCTCCGTTCTTGCTCTTGAGCTTGTGCTTCTTGAAGGTGCCCTTGCGCTTCTTAACGTTGGGCTTCTCCTGGTTCATGTGGAGGATGAGGAGGCTGAGCTCGCGCTCGAACACGTCCTGCTCCCACTGGGCCAGCTGCTGCTCGCGCTGACGCAGGAACTCCTCGTGAGACTTCTGCTCCAGCGCTGCCCGCTTCAGCTCCTCCTCGCGACAGCGCAGCTCCTGCAGACAGGCACGACACACACACACAAGCGCACGCGCACACAACACATGTACACACACACACACACACACACACACACACACACACACACACACACACACTGTAACAAGATTCTGTGATTTTCACAGCATCACTGCTGTTTTTGAGAAAAATGTGTACTGTATTTGTGAATACAGTATGTTGCTGTAGTTTCGCTATGAATTATGGTCAAAAATGGTCAAACTACAGTAATAAAAATTTGCTGCGAATCATAACACAGTAATAAATCTGACTCCTCCCTCACTTGTCAGCTTTTTGAAAATTTTGAAAAAACATGGCGGAAAATCAGTTGGGGTTTTCTGTTTTCTTTTTGCACATAAATACAAAGTTAAGCTCCCAGATAGCAAGGTGACATTGATATTATGTTGATTTTCCATCCAAATCATCATTTTGAAAAGATATTGAAAAGTCATGGATTTATGGTTTACTGGGGAATTTTGACGTGGTGATTGAAACGTGCACCGCGCGACGACGTTTGAACTGTCCGGCGGCGGGAGATCATTTTTGAGCAGCAGTTCAGTCAGTCAGACCAACGGTGTTCAGCACTATGTCAAGTTCGCAGCTCCACCTTAATGGTAAGCAAGCATTTATTTATGTAACGTTAATGTTTCATTGTGAAATTGTACTACATTAAATTCGGGCATGTGTACAGTCTATGTACGTTGTACTGTCTAACTTACAAACTCATCCATGCTTGTTGGATCAACTAAGTAAGTAACGTTAGGCTAGCTATCATAGTTGCTGTTGCTGTGAAGGTGGCATTAACGTTAATGTTTTATGTTACGTTAACGTTTTTGGCAGTCTCGTTTATATTAGGCCTACCTTAGTTCTCAGTAAGTTACAGTTTATTACATTCATATAATTTATATAAAACATTCGCTAGTAGTGCTAGGCCTAGTATGTTACTGTCACAATGTTAGGCTGAAGATGATGTGCTGCTGGTTAACTTTAACGTGGAGGTTTAGCTGCTACCAGCTAACTTATGTAACGTTAACTCATCGTAATCAGTACATATATCTATGTGTTGCTGCAAGCAAACATCAATGAGCTCACCCAGCTGGCTAACGTTAGCAGCTAAATATACCTTGCGAAACTGAGTTATGCTAACACCATCTTCAGCCTGGCATTTTGACAGTAAACTCAAAAAACATACAGTATATATATAAATGATTATTCTAAAGTTTCACTTCTAAGTAGCCTTCAGTTTCAGTTGAAAATTGTTATCTAACACTGTTTATCTTTTTTTCTTCTATTTCTGCTAGGTGCTGCTTCACTCTGCTACTGGTGGTGGATCAGGCTGACTGCAACCGTTGGTCTAACTTTAGGATGCAGCACACCAGAATTTCTAAACGGAAAAAAAGTGAATAAATGTACTTGCTTTTCAAACTGATAACAAGTTGTCAATGGTTATTTATGCAAGTTTGTGTAGCCTAAACCATACCTAGGCCTAGTGAAATTTATCCTGGCTGTAGATAAAGCAGGATATGAATTTCCCAAAATTACTGTATATAATATTACAGCACTGGTATTACTACTGTACTAAGTTACAGTATGATCCATAAGTACTGTGATTAAAAATACAGTAGACAATTCAATACTGTATACATTACAGCACTGGTAGTACTACTGTAGTTTGCATTTACAGTATCAGGCATAGATACTGTGATTTCATATACAGTAGGTGTACTGTAGAGTGAAATACAGCAACTTGCTGGTTATTTGCTGCCAGCAAGTTGCTGTAAATTTTACGTTAAACTTTTTACAGTGCACACAAACGCAGGCAGATGTAAATACACACAATATACATAGCCATGCATCACAAAACTCTCCCTCTCTTTTTCTCTCTCTCTCTCACACACACACACACTCTCACTCACTCACTCACTCACTCACTCGCACCAACTTAGTGAAAAGTCTGCAAATGCACATACACCCCTCCACACACACACAAACACACACAGACAAGGAGAGCCCCACAAACCTTCTCCTTGGCGCGCAACTCGTCAAACATGTGCTGGATCTCCAGTTTCCAGTCCTCCTGCAGTGAATGGAATGAGTCCTGAGGCATCTCCTCCATCACCTGCTGCTCCAGAGCCGTCAGCTGAGCCAAGATGGAGGCAAAACTGGGCCGTCGGTGGGGGTCCTGGTCCCAGCACTCTGTCAGGACAGGCAGGCAGGCACATATTTCAGTCAGGCATTCTCAACGGCCACCATCATGAAATGTCCATATCATGGAATGTAATAAAGTGAGATATTCTGACACAAAAGCACACACACAAACACACAAACACACACACACACGCACACACAGGAAGACTGGGGGTTCACATGCTCGTATAAAACTGACTTACAAGCAAAACCAAACAAAACACTCCGTGCTCCACACGCAAGCAGGCGTTTGATGAAACAGAGAGGACAGAAGGAGATTAAGAGTCTTGCTTGTTTCCAGGGAAGACAAATACTTACACACTCTTCCAAACACTCTTAAATACACAGCCTAAGTCTAGTGCTCGTCAATGCTCTCCCTAAAACAACACGTCAGAAAGGCCTTCTGTTGAAAACGTTCAGTCTGGTACTTTGTATACAAGGCATGAATCAACATATTCCGACACATTAGACAAGCTAAGCGACATGCTCTGCTAAACAAATATGATAAACATGCAAAGAATTCTCTTTGTGATTAAACTTAAAATGCACAAAACTTTTCTACATGAATTAACATGCTCAGAAAAATTGGAAAATGTGATGAAGAGAGTCATTCAAATGAAGCCTTCCATAGAGAAGTAGACTAAAATACAGAGGATGGACTAATGTCAGGCAACAGCATTCACAATGAGGCACTCGAAAAAAATACACACATTGCCATTAAATCTCTATTCCAAAGCCACAAACACAACAACAACAAGTAATCTGTCACATCCCCTTTTACTTCATTGCCATGCCTTTCTTGTAGGCCGGTTTCCAAAGGTACTTGATGGGTAATTTGGATGCTTGCACTGTTAGCAGCTCTTGGTTGACAATCCAGCTTTTTTCTGAATCAGTGCTGCTCAAAGCTGTGGGAAGAGGCTGTGACAGGAAACCAAAATGGTATCACTTCAGCATTCAGTGTGCGATGCGCATACAGCATACTTACTGATGTTCGTCCTACACACAGGCATTAAGGACAAAGGCAACAGGATACGCATCAGAGATCAGGACACTGATATCACTCATATCAATGTGTGCAAATGTATGATAACAGCATTAATCTGTCAGTGGAAAACCAAACAATTTACAGGCCCATACATTTGGTTGTAACATTTCACTTTTAAAACAACTAAATTCAATGTGAGATATTGCTCAGAAAAAAAAATGGATCCAGTCTGTATATTCTCACCAAGTAGGGAAAATATGAAGCATTACAGTTGAAGACATACTCAGGAGCACACCACATAGTTGACATAGTCCACAAAATGTAATTAAGTGCAACCTAATTGAATTTACTACTTTTAGCCTACCGTTGTTTGTTGTGAAAACACAGCAGGGATATTCGGGGCACTGTAGCACAAACTTCCCATTTATCGCTGCTTGGAGTAGTCGCGCTATTCGGAGTTGTGCAAAAATGTCCAAACAAGACCCCTGACGAGAGTATAAATATCCGCAGCACTCACAAGGCTCCAGTAGCCTACTGTACTGTAAATCACTGGAAGGACAGTCTTGAGTTTGGCCCTATTCCTTATACTACAGACTAATCAATCACTGAAAAAACATGGCTACTCCTTATCAAGTCCATGCCTTTTACATTGGGTAGAATGAATATCAAATGAAAGTGTGTGTGTGTGTGTGTTACATACAAAAAAATACTAACTACTAAATAACAAACATTCACAAAAACATTCTGTAGACTCTGCTATGATTTTTGACTTATAATAGTTATACTGTATAGTGCATTGATACAATACAGCATAAATACAATTAGACATCACTACGGTAGCATTCAGCTGCAGTTCACTGGGACTTTCCTCTGGAGGACTGGCTGGTCTTGTTTGACCACTGTGCACTGACAAGCACAGTGGTGTGAAACAGGAAACAATGGAGGAAAATAATCCCAAACACTCGCTCAAAATAACCACAAACTGGGATGAGGTCAGTGAAACTGAGGAGCCTGCACGTAAGACATGATCTGACATATTTTTGGCTACATGTTTTTTATGTGTCTATCTATGGATGCCCAGTGAGCCACTATATAGAGGAAGTTTGCTCACTAAGGATATGAGCTAGAGGTCTGCACTCCCGCGGTAGACCCGCGGGACCCGACGCAAAAGAGTGCGGCGCGGGACAACTTTTGAAAGCTCTTTGCGGGAGCGGGCAGGATGAGAGAGCTGCACTCCCGCAAATTAAATATGTGCGTAAAATTAAATATGGAAATGATTAAAGTAGTGTTCATAACTATAGTTCAGCTGGATGTTCTGTTAGGCAGCATTAAAAAACGGGGTTTAAGCATAGGCTAACTGACGGATAGCAGGCCTATAGCCTAGATTGTCATTTACGTGGGTTCAATTTGTTCCAGAAGAGGACACCAGACTAGGCCTACTTCAGTTGTTAGCCTACATTCAGAACCAAGAAACTGACATCTGGAGTCTTTCTCAAGTGTGTGTGCTCCTTTCGTGAGACAAAAAGAAAAACTGAGTAGGCTATCCCTCCTGCATGCGGGCTTTAGCGGGCGGGAGCGGGACTAAAAATGACACATTAATGCGGGAGCGGGACAGAATATTGCGGGAGCGGGCGGGCGCGGGCAGACCTCTAATATGAGCTGTTGGGATATAGATGACCATTTACCAACATTTATCAATATATACATTTATATGGACCAATGGGGACAACAATAAACACACCCACATACACAAGCACTACCAACTACGCCGTCCAGTTTCACTATCAGAGCACCATATGCAATGTGAAACGTGTGTGCTTTCCTTTTCAGCTGTTAGCTGTAGGTTTCGACTGACACACACACAGACACAGACACACACGTGCTTTCTCCTTCAACTCACCAGACATGAGCTGGGCAAAGGGCTCGGGGCAGG